>NW_006980599.1:0-3998 GCF_000164805.1 Carlito syrichta | reverse complement strand
ATATGTTTTCTTTCCCTCTACTTAAAAGACATGTATTAGATATATATTAAGATTTTCCTTTTTTGAGTCAGGGTCTCACTTTGTCATCCAGGCTGGAGTGCAGGGGCATAATCACAGCTCACCACAGCCTCCATCTCCTGGGCTCAGACAATCTTTCTGCCTCAGCCTCTCAAGTAGCTGGGACCACAGGTTTGTGCTACTATGCCTAACTCATTGATTTTTTTTTGTAGAGACGAGGGCTCACTATGTTGTCCAGGCTGGTCTCGAACTCCCAGGCTCAAGAAATCCTACAGTCTCTGCCTCCCAAAGTGCTGGAATCAGAGGTGTGAGCCACTGTGCCCGGTCATTATTAAGACCTTATGTCACCTCAATATCGAGGTACTTTGTACTATCCTAGCTGTTGAGGCTCTGGGAACACTGTATGGCTCTGGGGAAATGGCTTGTCCTCTCTGAGCCTTGGGATCCCATCATGGTAAATGGGCACAGTGACACCTGGTGAGAAGGACAAGGGCATCTAAGCAGGGCTCCCGGCATGGTGCCTGATGTCCAGTACAAGCTCAGCAAGTGCTCCTGCTTCCCTTTCCTTTTTACCCTAGTCTCCAAGCAGTTTACAGCGAAGTCTAATGAGATTTTCCACCAAGGCCTGATTGGAAAACACATAGAAGTGAAATACTGTATTTTTCGTGTGGTCCACTCAGATCCTTGAGACCCACATCTGTTGTCCATGTCCCGCACCGGGTACTGCATCTCCACACTGAGTGGAGTCGATGGCAGAGGAAGCCTCTTTGTTTCTGCACAAGAGAACAAGCACCTCCTTGCTGCCTTGCAGTCTCAGCTCTGAAACCCTCCGGCTCTGCCACCATGGAGCAGCAAAGAGCCTCCACGCCAGCCCCCTGCTCCCAGAAAGGTTGGTTTTCACAAGTCAGAAGAAAGTTTCCATAATGCCCCTGGAACAGGCTCTGGGAGCCACTTGACCCCACACTGGGTTGGGCAACTTTGGCTAAGTGACTGTGTGAGCCGAACGGTGACTTCAGCCCTCAGCCCTGATCCAGGGCCGGGCACAGCAGGAAGGCAGCGGTGGTGCTGGGATGTCAGGAACCCAAGGTCAGCAGTTCGAAACCACAGCCAGGCCAGGGGAGCACCAAGACAGGCTGCCTGTGGCTCCCCCGGCATGCAGGTTTCTTCTACAACCCCCTTCTCCAAAGTATGTCCCTTCCCAGGGTGACATGTTTATGGACAGCAATTTTTAAAAAGGGTGGTAGGAACTGTTTTAGGTTAATTCCATTTGTGGGAAGCTGGATTCAATAAACCATATTCCAAAGCCGGGCTCAGTGGCTCAACCTGTAATCCCGCACCTTTGGGAGGCTGAGGTGAGTGGATTGCCTGAGCCTGCGGGTTCGAGACCTGCCTGGGCAGCGAGACCTCATCTCTACAATAAATCAAAAAATCATCCAGGCATGGTAGTGCATGCCTGTAATTCCAGCTACTTGGAAGGCTGAGGCGGAAGGATCGCCAGAGCCCAGCAGGTTGAGGCTGTGGTGGCCGGGAGTGGCCACTGCACTCCAGTCTGGGCAACAGAGTGAGACTCCAACTCAAAAAAATATAAATAAAATAAAATAAAATAAAATAAAATAAACCATATTCCATTCTTCTGAAGGCTTTTCAAATGCCAACCTCATGTGGACATCCAGAAGGGGGCAAGAGTGTATGGCTTTTCCCAAACTATTTTGGCATGTTCTCCTTTTCTGTATGATGCATAATGGGCTTTAGGAAACGTGGCTTGAGGGTGACTCCCTGTGACCTTGACCACGGCTCTCTGCTTCCCTGACCTTAGTTTTACCACCTAAAATTGGTGCTCACATCCTTCCCCACCCTTCCTCCGAGGGCCCCACATCCATCACAGCCCTCCAGTTCCAAGTCAGGATGGGAAGCTCATCTTCTGCTTCC
Source organism: Carlito syrichta (assembly GCF_000164805.1). NCBI lineage: Eukaryota > Metazoa > Chordata > Mammalia > Primates > Tarsiidae > Carlito > Carlito syrichta. The sequence goes on along the minus strand of NW_006980599.1, from coordinate 2,051 downwards.
TTCCCCCCACCTCTTGCTTGGCTGTGATGCCAAGAGGCCCTTCTTCTGCTGAGTGGTGGCCCCTTCCTCCCAGTCTTCCTTGGCTCCAAGAGAGGCTGGCGGGCCCTGAATGCCCTCCTGGGCCACTCTGGCCCCACACTTCAGGTTGGCCTTCCTTTGACACAATAGTCCATGTCCAAGCTGCTGGACCCAAGTTCATGCTGTCGCCTCTGCCTGAAATTTTCCTGTCTTTACCCAAATAACTCCTGTCTTTCAGTTCAACTATGTACTTACTGACTTGCTGCCTGCTAGAGCTGCCCATTTCGGATAGAGGGTGTTGAAGTCTCCAACTATTAGGGTAGATTCATCTATTTCTACATGCAGTTCTATCCATTTTTGCCTCCTACTTTGATGCTTTTTGCTTTAGGAGCACGCATGTTAAGGATTGTTCTGTCTTCTTGGAGAATTGCCCCCCGTGTCACTATGGAATGCTCCCCTTTATCCCTGGTAGCTCTGCTTGCTGTGAAGTCTGCTCTGTTTCAAGTTGATATAGCTATTCCTGCCTTCTTTTGATAGTGCCACCATGATATTTCTTCATTCTTTTACTTTAAATCTACACATTGTTATATTTAAAGTTGGCTTCTTATAGACGGCATATAGTTGGGTCTTGTTTTTTGATCCTCTGACACTGTCTTTGAATAGGGGTATTTAGTCTGTTGATGTTTAAAGTGATCATCGACACAGCTGGATTAATATCTACTACATTTGTAACTGTTTTCTAATCTATTTGTTACCCTTATTCTGTGTTTCTTATGTTTCCCTTTGTCTTCCTCTCTTTCTGCCTTCTCTGGCTTTGAGTGTTTCATATGATTCCATTTTTCTCCTCTCTGTCTTCTGTTTTTCAAGACTCAGCTGAGATACACTTGGCCACTTGGTCCTATGGAGCCTGGCTGGACTGGAGGTCCCAACTGTGCTGTGTCAAGTAGCACAGAGCTTGTCCCTGAACTCTCTTGCCTGAAGCTGTAGCCAGCTGCTTCACCTCCAGCTCCTCCGGACATTGACCTGGTGTCCTCATGTCCCCATCCTTGGCCCTGGGTCCTGGGATGGCAAGTGCTGGTGGGAGAGTACAGACCTACATGGACAGGGCAGTGCTTGAACGAGCATGCTACAAACACATGTTGACAGGAGTAAAAACATGCTTAAATTGGAAAAGAAAAAGCCCCCAGAGACCTTCATGAAGGAAATCCCCACTCCACTGCACTGAATGCCACACGGCCAAGCTCTGCTGTGCCCTGGGGGCTGCTCCTGCCCGCCATGCCCTGCAGCTCTTCTCTCCACATCAGTCACCTCACCCCAATTGCTCTGCTTATCTCCTGGCGGGACGTGGAGAGCCCCAGTCAGCATCCTCTTGCACCCTGCCTCTTTCTTGGAGCTGAGGGGATATAGAGAGATGGGCAGGGGCTTCAGAAGGAAAAGCCATGGGCTGCAGGGCTAGGCCTTCGCCTAGGACAGGATAAGATCTCAGGGAGCCCAGGGAGCTTGACGGAGGCTCCAACTATGTGCTGTTGTTATTGTAGGTCAGGATGCATGAGACCCACCTCTGCCCTCCACAAGCGCACAGTCCGATGGAGGAGGGAGACCCCTAACACACAAAGCAGTGACAGCCCTGACACAGACTTACACAAAGGGCCCAGGAACAGAGACCTGCTCCTGACAAAGCTCCAAAAATAGGTGCAGTGAGTTCTGCGTCGTTGAAAAGGAGTTCAGCAGTCCCCAGGACTCGGGAAGGCTACCCAGAACCACAGGGCCCTGCGATGTGATCAAACTTGGGAGTCAGGCCTCTCTAGAGGCTGGAAGGAGGCTGGAGGGATCATCTGGAGTGAGGCCCATTCCTGGAGATTGCGAACCAACTTCCTGCAGGTCTCAGGGTCGCTTCGATTGTGGCAGGCCTCCCCGAACCCACACGTGTTTCTGTTTTAATTCCTTATCCGTGGATGTAAACACACACCGTGTTCCCATGGGGTGGCATGACACTTACTGAGAAAAGGAATCGTGGTGCTGAAAGAGGTGGG
>NW_006980598.1:0-634 GCF_000164805.1 Carlito syrichta | reverse complement strand
TCTTTCCCAAGATACCTGTTTTGAAACCCTGATTCTTGTTTAGCCCTTAGTAAGATGCCATGTAGATTTTTTTGATAGAGGAAACCGTGTAAAGCAGATTTCTTCTTTTTTCTTAGCAAGAGGCCATGTAGTTTCCAGCATATGAGGACTGCTATTATCCACATTCATCCCTCGAATCCCTGATTCTTCTTTAGACGTCAGCAAGATGCCCTGTAGATTTTCAGGACTGAGGACTCATATAACCCAGATTCCTTATTTTTGCAACAGCTGTGCAGTTGCCTGTATATGAGTACTCCCTTTCCCAGATACATGGACTGAGGACTGCTATAACCCCGATTCTTTCTCTTCCTTGGCAAGGGGTAGTGTATTTTCCTGTATATTAGGACTCTCATAACATAGATTAACATAGATCCTGTTTCAAAACTGTGATTCTTTTTTAGCCCATTCCAAGATTCCCTGTGGATTTTTGGGATTGAGGACTCGTGTAAAACTGATTCCTTATTCTTTCTTAGCAAAAGGTCATTTAGTTGCCTGTATATAAGGACTCCATTTCCACAGATTCGTGCTTAAAATATGCTTAAAACCTGAGCTAGTTTAGACCTTTGGAAGACGCTGTGTAGTTTTTTGGGGATTG
>NW_006980597.1:0-788 GCF_000164805.1 Carlito syrichta | reverse complement strand
TTTTAAGAATGCAATAGGTTTCTTGCCTCTCTCTAAGGATATATTTTAGTACTTCTTCTCACTTTCTTCTCTGTTTTCTGAGATACATCTTTTGTTGGTGCTTTTTTCCCCTCCTAATTTATGTTTGTCTTTCTCATTTGTGTCTTTTTGCTTTCTGTAACTATCTAAGGATCCTTGATAGTATTTTTATATTTAAGAAATATACTAGCCGAGCTCAGTGGCTCAGCCTGTAATCCCGCGCTTTGGGAGGCTGAGGTGAGTGGATTGCCCAAGCCTGCGGGTTCGAGACCCACCTGGGCTACTTGGCGAGACCTCATCTCTGCAATAAATCAAAAATCAGCTGGGCGTGGTAGCACACACCTGTAGTTCCAGCTACTTGGAAGGCTGAAGCGGAAGGCTCACCGGAGCCCAGCAGGTCGAGGTTGCAGTGGCCGGGAGTGGCCACCACACTCCAGTCTGGGCAACAGAGTGAGACTCCAACTCAAAAAGAAAGAAAGGAAGAAAGGAAGAAAGAAAGAAATATGCTGCTGGGCGCGGGATAGCTCATGCTTATAATCCCAGCACTTTGGGGAGGCAAGAGGATTGCCTGAGCCCAGGGGTTCGAGACTAGCCTGGGCAACTTGGCAAGACCTCATCTCTACAATAAATCAAAAAATTATCTGGGCATGGTGACGCATGCCTGTGGTTCCAGTTTCTTGGAAGGCTGAAGTGGAAGGATTTCCTGAGCCCAGCAGCTCGAGGCTGCGGTGGCTGTGAGTGTGCCACTGCACTCCAGCCTGGACAACAGA
>NW_006980596.1:0-910 GCF_000164805.1 Carlito syrichta | reverse complement strand
AGAGGAAGATGCAGTAAACGTCAGCAAGAGAAGACTAACGACCTGAAGTACTTTGAATGTGTTTGACTGCGGGTTTTTTGGGAACAGAACAGAAAGGTTGGAAATTTGCTGTTGTTCTGAGTTTTCTCTTTAAGATCGGGGGTAAATTATTTCCTGGGAAGCTGCTTCTCACTGTAAGCTCTTTCAATATCTGTGCTGATAATCTAATCTGAATATATTGGGCTTTATTGAGACCTTTCCTTTGAAATGGATTTGCTATCTATTTATTATTAAACTACTATTTGTTTATATAGAATGTAAAGTGCCTTATCCTTTATGTAGACCTTGACGTTTTAAACGTGAAGTAGAATTGTTTTATCAATTGTGAAAATATTTGTTCTCTGAAAGCTGATTTTAAACAATAAAGTAGGATGACTCTTGAAATAAATAAAACTCATAGCAGAACTTATGTAATGGATAAATCTGAGATAAGAACAGTGAGCGGTGTTTTTTATAAAATATACCCCAAAGCTAATGCTTTGTAAATACTACCATTTTTTTTAATGACTATAGTGTAACTACATTCCAGATGAAATAAATTTATTTTTTGACTAATGGGATTATAGAACAAAAATAACGTTCTGTGAGATAAAGTTCTATAAAAATAAAGTAAAATATGATATGAAATTCAACTTCACTAAATGTCACTGAACACTAGCAAATGTATTTGCAATGTGGGCTCTTTTTTATCAACCAGAGACCCCCTTTTTTCTAAGCATTTTTTTTTTCTGTTTTGAGTTCATGTATGGGCTTAGATTGGTAGTGGAGAAATTCTTAAATAGGGCATGGAATTGGAATGCCATATAGGTTAATTTCTGTAGAAGTTACCCAGCAGGTTATCCAGTTAAACCACTCATGTTTCTTTCTTTTT
>NW_006980595.1:0-592 GCF_000164805.1 Carlito syrichta | reverse complement strand
TAAGTCACTTACTGAACTCAGCCTGCTGTCCAGCAGGATAGCTACGTAGTTAGGTAGTTAAGACAGCTGGCAAGCCAGCGAGCTAAATGTTAGGTATCTAGATAAGTCAGCTGGCTAGCTATCCAGCGTCTAGTTATGCCACCTAGTTAGGTCAGTTAGCTATCCAGCTGTCTAGCTTGGTAGCTAGTTAATTAAGTCTGCTTCATAGCCAGTTGTCTACTTCGTGAAGTCAGCTAGTTCAGTCAACTGGCTAGCCTGCTGGATAGCTACGAAGCTAGGCAATTAAGTCATCTGGATAGCCAGCTGGCTAGCTAGGTAGTTAGTTAGTTATGTCAACTGTCTAGTCAGCTGGCTAGCTAGTTAAGTCACATAGTTAAGACAGCTGACTAGCCAGCTGGCTAGCTAGGGAGCTTCCTAGTTAAGTCAGCTGGATAGCAAGCTGTCTATCTAGATAAGTCACCTAGTTAATTCAGTTGGATAACCAGCTGCCTAGCTATGTAACAGGCTAGTTAATTCAACTAACTAGAAAACAGGACAGCTAGTTAAGACAGCTAGTTAAATCAGCTGGTTAGCCAGTTATCTGGCTATGTAG
>NW_006980594.1:0-685 GCF_000164805.1 Carlito syrichta | reverse complement strand
GCCTGGGATGTAGCAGGTTGGGAGGCCCAGGCCAAGAGGGTGGCCAGCATTGGGTTGGGTATGAGAGCAGCCTGGGCAACATAGAGAGGAAAGAAAAGAAAGAAGAAAGAAAGAATGAAAGAAAGGAAGGAAGGAAGGAAGGAAGGAAGGAAGGAAGGAAGGAAGGAAGGAAAGAGAGAAAAAAAGAAAGCAATACATTCTCTTGGAAATCTTCTGCCCATAGTCCTTACCCTCATGCCTCCTCCACATGTGAGGGTGCCCCAAGCTCAGTACCTTCCCGCCCCAACACTCACAATGGTTGCCCCCCTTTGGTGCGGGAGATCCCAAGATTTTCTGTTCATGTTCGTGCCAGCTCTCCTCTCCGAGGTGAGAAAAGTGCCTGAGGCAAGCTGACCATCTGACTCGACATAGAGGACCTTCCAAAAGGCCAGGGGCACATCCCTCACCCGGCATTATTTCTTCCGGCCAATCCCATTTATCCTGGATTAAAAACAGTTGCCCTTTGAAGACACCACCCGCAGTTGAGTATCTGTGTATGATTCTGAAGTTTTTGGAGACAGGGTCTGTTTCTGTGGCCCAGGCTGGGGCCCGGGAACACAATCCTCGTTCACTGCCAGTCTCATAATCATGGGCTCTGGTGATCCTCCCACCTCAGCCTCCAGAGTGGCCGGGACAATGGGCACCG
>NW_006980593.1:0-777 GCF_000164805.1 Carlito syrichta | reverse complement strand
AAGTCAGCTGGCAAGACAGCTGGCTACATAGTTACCAAGCTAGGTAAGTCAGCTGGCATTCCAGCTGGCTAGCTAGGTAGCTAGGCAGTTAGGTCAACCTGCTAGACAGCTGGCAAGTTAGTAAAGTCACCTAGTAAAGTCAGCTGACTAGACAGCTGGCTAGCTAGTTAAGTCACCCAGATAAGTCAGCTGGCTAGCAGGCTGGTTACCTATATAGCAAGCCAAATAATTCAGCTGACTAGCAAACAGGCCAAATATTTAGGTCAGCTAGTTAAGTCAGCTGGATAGCCAGCTGGCTAGTTAGGTTGTGAGCTAGTTAAGTCAGTTGGCTAGCCAACTCGCTAGCTAGTTAAGTCAACTAATTAAGTCAGGTGGCAAGCCAGCTAGCTAGCTATGTAGAAAGTTAGGTAAGTCAGCTGGCTAGCCAGCTGGTGAACTAGTTAAGTCAACTGTCTAGCTGGTTAAGTCAACTAGTTAAGTCAGCTGACTAGCCATTTGACTAGTTAGGTAGCAAGCTAGTTTAGTCAACTTGCTAGCCAGCTAGCTCACTAGCCAGCTAAGCTAGTTAAGTAAGCTAGTAATCTCAGCTGACCTCCCAGATGGCTAGATAGGTAGCTAGCTAGTTAAGTCAGCTGGTAAGCCAGTTGGTTAACTGGTAATGTCAGCTAGATAATTCACCTGGCCAGCCAGGTGGCTAGCTAGTTAAGTCAGACAGTTTGCCAGCTGGCTAGCTGGTTATGTCATCTAGTTAAGTCAACTGGCCTGTCAGCTGGCTAG
>NW_006980592.1:0-783 GCF_000164805.1 Carlito syrichta | reverse complement strand
GGGCTCCCAAAGTGCTAGGATTACAGATACGAGCCACTGCGCCTGGCCCTCCTTGTGTCTTTTGAGCATATGTTCTGTTTTCCAAGTTGGGAGTGGCTGACTAGGCTGGTTATCCTCTCTCAGAAGATTTATTTCTTGGAGGTTATATATTCTCATTGCTGCACTTCATGAGGAAGGAGACTGTTACTTGTCTTTGTATCTCCAACCAGTGTTTCTGAGTGGATAATATTGTCGGTTTCGGCAAGCTAGTTTTTGGAAATACTCGAATTCTAAATGAGAATCACAGCATCCAACTCCTGGCTGTTGCTAGCATTCAGCAATACTCGCTGTCCGTCCTGGCTCTCGGCCTGCCTGCCCTCGGCCTGCCTGCCCTCGGCCTGCCTGCCCTCGGCCTGCCTGCCCTCGGCCTGCCTGCCCTCGGCCTGCCTGCCCTCGGCCTGCCTGCCCTCGGCCTGCCTGCCCTCGGCCTGCCTGCCCTCGGCCTGTGTCTAGTCTACAGCCCCACTGCTGCCAGCACAGCTCTCCTGCTGTCCTGCCTGCCATGTTTCTGCTCCGAGTATCCGTATCAAGGTCACATTGTTCTGCTCTATACTCTAGATCTTTCTGCTCATGGCATTTATTTTTCCCCCTCTGTGTTCTCACTCTCCATACTGTGGAAGGGAACATTCTCTCGGGAAAACCTACTGGAGGGGAAGAACAGGAATGATTTCCTGGAAGAGAAGACAGTGCTCACCCTAGCCTCTGAGAAGCAGAAGAAATGCCACTTGTGAGCCACTTGCTGCC
>NW_006980591.1:0-3256 GCF_000164805.1 Carlito syrichta | reverse complement strand
CACCTCCTCTCCTCATACCACCCACTACTCTTCCTCCTATCATAAGCCGCCACACGCCCTATTTCAGCCCGCCCCTCTTTGCTATGTATATAAGCAATCGCCTAACAATAAAATTTAGAGGCTTGATCAGAACACTGTCTTGCCTCTATTCTGCGTGTCTCCTGTCTCTTTCTCTCTTGGTCTCTCTCTCTCTTTTCACCAGCAGCAGGTAGTCCTCCTCGTGCCCACGTTTTACTTGTCCTGCTGGTTGGGACATTCACTCAAAGCAAATACTTGTTTATTAAAAATGCAAATATTAACACCTTCTGGGATCTAGTCCATCTCTACATTTGAGCACACTGAAGGAGATAACATCTCTGTCTGTTCGGAGTCTATAAATCTATGAAATTTGAATGCTGGGTACTAGAAAAATGAGTACCATTGTACCATATATAGTAAAATTTGACTAATTTTAGCAATAAGGAAGATCTAAAGGAGACAATTAAGAAGACAAAAGCTAGTTTGTTTCAGTCATAACAAGATCTATAAATAGTTTCAAAATCAATGCCATTTTATTATATTTAAATGGATATACAAATACAAAATTAGTTTTATAAATGCAAATATCAAAATAGCTGTGAGCAATGTTGCAGAGGCAAGATTGTTAAAACTTAAGATTGAATATATTGATGGAAGATCTGTCTTTCTCTCTAAGCCTAAGTTTCCTCATCTTTATTATGGAATAGTAATAAAACAATATTTATCTGACAAGGTTTTGTACGAACCTTGGATAATAATTCATGGATAGTACATAGCAATGTGCCTGGTAAGTACTAGAACAGTAACAGCAGCAACTGGATCCACTTATTAGTAAACCCTAAAAAGTCTCAGAGAGTATACATAATCTGAACTTTACAGTTTGCCTCTGGTCACCATTATCATACATTTTAAATCTGAATAAACTAGGATTTATCAATTTTACTTACATGCAATCTTAACCAAAAAATTAGAATAAGATTTTAAAAGCCTAGAAAAGAGATTAGACTAATATTATTTAGTTTTATAAACAAAATGAAATATAATCAAGTTTCCTCATTTTATACAGCTCAGGGACTATCAAATTCTTTCATTTACAAAAATGGTCATTGCTTTAAGTGTGGTTTATGCCCATTATATTCACTGGTGTCTGCGTCTGGTGGCAGTTACTGGTGGAATCTGATTCCACCAATCAGTGGAGGAATTTTCTTGTTCATCATTTTCTGCCAGACCCAATGGCTTGCTGTCAACACAATGTTTAGCACTTTTAATCCATGGCTTCCTTGCCGTGGATTAAAGGTGGTGGTTTTCTTATTTGGATGAGCAGAAATATCCGGTTCAGCATAGTGAAATATAAAAGATATTAAGGAAGTCTAGTCAACTATATTTCTAACCGGTTAAAAGTATAGAAGAAAAGGGAAATAGAAGTCTGTATTTTCCCACATGTTTTACTTTGCTTCCTGGGTAAATTGTGGTTCATTTATTGAGCTATAACACGTAGGACAAAAAACAAATTTGCTAAAATATTTAGTGAGTTCAATATGGACATGTTATTTTTGAGGTAAACTTAGAACACAATATCTAATAGATTTTGAAACTATTGGTCTATACAGAAGATATAGATTATAGTAACATAGCTTAGAATTAAAAGTACCATAGTGTTTTTGCATGGTGAATGGATGCCGTATCCTCAGTAACTATAAAGCACATATATAGGGAAAGTTGTTGATTTATGTGCAATTTTTAAACAACACCTCTAATTTTATTTCTTGCTTGGAAGTGCTTCCATGATACATCTTTTGGTCTTGGAAACCACAGTGTCATTCAGAAGCAAGACTTTCCATTGTTAAGGTAAGGAGAATCAAAATTCTGGCAATTACCAATTTTTTTTTTTTTTTGGAGTTGGAGTCTCACTCTGTCGCCCAGACTGGAGTGCAGTGGCCGCTCCCGGCCACCGCAGCCTCGACCTGCTGGGCTCCGGCGATCCTTCCGCCTCAGCCTTCCAAGTAGCTGGAACTACAGGCGTGCGCTACCACGCCCGGCTAATTTTTTGATTTTATTGTAGAGATGAAGTCTCGCCTGTCCAGGCAGGTCTAGAACCTGTGGGCTCAGGCAATCCACTCACCTCAGCCTCCCAAAGGTGCGGGATTACAGGCTGAGCCACCAATTTAAAGAGAAAGTAGAAGATGAATCAGCAAAGAAAACTGAGGAGAAACTGTCATAAGCATGATGATTGTGGCATCTCGAGAAGCCAAGTGAAGTCTAGTTTAAGTACGGAGTAAAGAATTATCAAATATCATTGTAAGGTCAAGACAACTAAATTAAAGATTCTTTATATTTTCATTTTAATCAGTAAATTATTGTTGATATTTACCAGAGCTGTTTCATTAAACTATTGTGCACGGAACCTCACTGCAGTGAGTAGAAGAGGGATGGGCTACTAGGAAGTAGACACAGTAACCATAGAATGCTCTAGAAAGGACTGGAAACAACAAAAGGAAGTGCACATGGCTGGATGGAAGAAGATAGGGAGGATACATTGTTTTTAAGGTGACAAAGTCCATGCATGCTAGAATGATTTTAATCTCCAAAGAAAGAGCCAAAAAGGATGATAATGTGTGTGTGTGTGTGTGTGTGTGTGTGTGTGTGTCTGTGTGTGTGTCTGTGTCTGTGTGCTTGAGAAAGAGAGAGAGAAAGACAAACAGAGAGAGAAGATAGAGAGAGAGAAGGGGGGAGAGAGAGAGAGGAGAGAGAGAGAGAAAGCGAGAGAGAGAGAGAGAGAGCACCTGTTGGATGAGAATTAAGAGAGATCACGTGTGTAACTATGCTTCGCACCTGAGAAGTACTGTGTGAATACAGGCAATTATTATTATTATTATTTTAAGTTGGAGTCTCACTCTTGTCGCCCAGTCTGGAGTGCAGCAGCACACTCACAGCCACCACAGCCTTCGACCTGCTGGGCTTAGGTGATCCTTCTGCCTCAGCCTTCCAAGTAGCTGGAACTACAGATGCACACCACTACACCTGGCTAGTTTGTGTGTGTGTGTGTGTGTGATTTATTGTAGAGACAAGGTCTCACCAAGTTGCCCAGGATGATCTCAAATCCTAAGGCTCAGGCAGTCCTCTCTCCTAGGCCTCCCAAAGTACTGAGATTACAGGCTGAGTCACCGTGCCCAGCCAAGGCAATTATTCTTTATGTTCTCTCTCTCTTCCTTCCCACAAGGCAGTCTTATGGGGGAAG
>NW_006980590.1:0-862 GCF_000164805.1 Carlito syrichta | reverse complement strand
TAGTGCTATAGGAAAGTGATTGCGGTAGTGGAAATCTTTTTAGGGGGAGGGGTTAGATTGGAAGTGGAGGGATACTGCAAATGGAGGGCAGACCATAAGTCATCAACCAGGGACACTGCATAATCAATGTTTGTATATCTAACTCTGAATTGTACCCCACATCTAATAAATAAATAAATAAATAAGTAAAAGAAAGCTGTAAAATGTGCAACTGACTATTATTTTACACTATTTTTTATTTTTTCTTACTTTAAAGATGATTACAATTCATGGTTGGGTATAGAAATGTTCATTATGAAGGGATTGATAATTAAGAAGTGTATACTACACCAATGATAACTCCTTTTCCTTTTACATACTATAATATTGCTTCCCAATTGAAACTAGTTTATGTCTCACATAAATGCTGAATGTTTTATTCTGCATAAATTTAAACTTGTTGAGAACCACATGAATATCATCCTTAGATAACTGATACTTGAGGATCAGTGTACCTAAATGGTATTTGGAACACAGAATGCAAGATAAATCTTAAAAATTTTAGAAAATAAAGCAGTATCATAATTTAATACAGCTATTTCCTTTCTTAAAATCTGTGTACGATTTCTTGCTGCACTCTATTTTCTGCTAGTTAATTTTGATTAAATGTTAAAGAAATGCACCCATAGAGAAAAGATTCCCCTACATATTTGAAGGAAGTATTAAATCGCATTCCCCTTATATTTTAAACCAATTTATATTTTACAAGTGTATTTCCATTGAATCAGCTAGTATTTTCCCTACCTAAGACATAATGCTGTACTATGCAACAAAGTCTCAGATTAATCTGATACCATTAATCAACAGGCATTAAAATCAGGCA
>NW_006980589.1:0-1082 GCF_000164805.1 Carlito syrichta | reverse complement strand
TTAGTCAGTATAAAACAATCACAATTTATGTGAGAAACACTGTAGCTGTCAATTTTGAAGGCAGAATTATACGATGTATTCCAACATATTAAAGGGAAAAGGAGTTATCATTGGAGTATTATACAATTCTTAAAAAATCAATCCATGCATAATGAACACTTCTATGCACAACACTGAATTGTAACAATTTTTAGAGTATATAAAATAAAAATAGAATAAAGAAATAAAGTCAGTTGCACGTTTTACAGCTTTCATTTACTTATTATTTATTATAGTTTTTTTAGAAATTGTGGGGTACATTTCATAGTTAGATATACAAACATTGATTATGCAGGGTCCCTTGTTGATGAGGTATACCCCTCCCTTCCTTAGCAGTATCCCTCCATTGTCAATCTCACCCTTCCCCCTAAACAGTTTTCCTCTACTGCCAATCACTTTCTTACAGCACTATAAGTGATCCATTTCAGTTCATGAGTGAGAACATATGGAACTCTGGTATTTTTTCCTGTGATAAATTACTGAAAATAACCTACCTTATATCCATCAAACTTTCTGCAAAATCCATACAGCTGTCCTTTTTTATGACTGCATAATATTCCACTGTGTATATTCCACATTTATTTTTTCCATTCCAGCTTTGATGGGCAATTGTGATTAGAGTTGCAAAAAACATACTGGTGCAAGTATCTTTTTGATAAAAAGATTTGAGTTTCTCCAGGCATCTTCTCGACAGGGGAATTACTGAGTCACATGGTTTGTCCCTTACAAACCACCACGCTGTTTTCCAAAGTTGTTCCTCTAATTTTCAGTCCACATGCAGTGTAGAAGCATTTATTTCTTCCCATACCCTTACCTGCATCTGTTATTGTTTGTTTTATTAATGATAGCTAGTCTTACAAGGTGTATGTGAAATTTCCAAGTGGTTCATTTGCATTTCTTCGATGAGTGAAGCTGAGCAATTTTCATGTGTCTGCTGGTTGTCTGTATCTCTTCTTATGAAAAGTGATCAATCACGTATTTTGCTCACTTTTTAAGGGAATATTTGTCTGATTTTTATGAGTGTTTGAGTTTCTTGTAGATGG
>NW_006980588.1:0-754 GCF_000164805.1 Carlito syrichta | reverse complement strand
TGATTCTGTTTAGCCCTTAGTAAGAAGTCATGCAGATTTTATGACAGAGGAACCGTGGAAAACAGATTTCTTCTCTTTTATTAGCACGAGGCCATGTAGTTTCCTGTATATGAGGATTGCTATTATCCACAGTCATGCCTCGAATCCCTGATTCTTCTTTAGCCATCAGCAAGACGCCCTGTAGATTTTCAGGAATGAGGTCTCGTATAACCCAGATTCCTTATTTTTAGCAACAACTGTGCAGTTACCTCTATATGAGTACTCCTGTTCACAGATACATGCGTCGAAAGCTTGATTCTTGTTTAGATCTTAGGAAGACGCCGTATAATTTTTTTGGAGATTCAGAAAACATGTCAACAACATTCCTTATTCTTTCTTAGGAAAAGTCAATGCATTTGTGTGTATATGAGCATTTCATTTCTCTAGTACATGCTTCAAAAACCCAAATTCGTGTTTAGCCCTTAGCAATAAAACCTGAAGTTTTATTGGGATGGAGAACACGTGTAAACCAGATTCCCTATTGTTCTTTTGCAACAGACAGTGAAAATTCCTGAATATGAGGACTCCCATTATCCGGATTCCTACCCCCAAAACCTAAATGGTGGTTATCTCTTACCAAGACGGTCTTTAAGTTTTTGGGATGGAGGCCTCGTGTATCCAAGATTCCTTATTCTTCCATAGCAACAGGTCTTGTAGTGTTCTGTATATGAGGACTCCCATTACTGAAATTCCTGCTTCATTCTCAAAAAGACGG
>NW_006980587.1:0-795 GCF_000164805.1 Carlito syrichta | reverse complement strand
TTCATCAGAATGTGAAGGGAAGAAAGGCACACACTAAAAGCTCCAGTCTCAGTTCAGTTTCCCCAGAAGCAGATCATGAGATAAAGAGGAAAGCACGAGTCGTTTATTTGGAAGGTGACCTGAGGAAACACCAATGGAGGAGTGGAACAAAGAGGAAAAGAAAGAGGCTAAAAAGGACAGGTACTTAAGCAAATTACTATTGTAGGCAACTTGAACTTAGTTCTATAGGGAACACCAGTAGGCAGAAAAGAATTTCTCCACTTCCACCCCACCAAGATCAAATGACCCTTGAGTGCAGGTAGTTATATGCCAGCCCTCATAAGACATCATATGATGGCTATGAATTAGTTCCTGGGCACTTCTGGCCTGCTACACATGTGAGCAGAGAAGACTCAGGTAGCTGGAGAAACCCATGTGAAAGAGGTGAGGTAGCTGGAGAAACCCACATTGTAGAGATGAGGTCTTGCCAAGTTGCCCAGGCAGGTCTTGAACCCGCGGGCTCAGGCAATCTACTCACCTCAGCCTCCCAAAGCACTGGGATTACAGGCTGAGGTGGGGATTACATAGTGGGATTACATAGTGTTTGAAGTGGGACAGGTATGCACTGAATGGAAAGGGCCAAGGGGATATGGGCGGGCCCTTAGGAATGCCTGATGTTCTGCCATATGCAAGACCTCACTCTCCTTGTCTTACAACTGAAGGAAGAGGACTACAAGGCCTTAGAGGAAGGCAGAACCATAGCACCGAAGGTGCCTAGATCCTAAAATTATCCCTGGAAGGCTGCTCACTGACTGG
>NW_006980586.1:0-594 GCF_000164805.1 Carlito syrichta | reverse complement strand
ATCTTTCTTTCTTTCTTTCTTTCTTTCTTTCTTTCTTTCTTTCTTTCTTTCTTTCCTATCCTCACTAGGTTGCCCAGACTGCTCTCAAACCCCCCAACTCAGGCCATCCTGTTGGCCTGGGACTCCCAAGCTGTTGCAATCACAGGTTTTCCATTTTGTCGACATCCTGGTCTTTCTTCCTGGTCTTGAAATCTGGGTCTGAGGTGATCCTCTCACTTAGGTCTGCCCTCACCACAGGTTTTCTGGGTTTTGCTTGGGATCGAGGTTGGGGCTTGCTCTGGTCTCCAGTCCAATCTTGGCTCCCAGGCTTCAGCCATTTTCCCATTTTGGCCTCCCTGAGTGCCAAGGAGACTGGCGTGAGTAGCCAGGTCACTCCCTCCTGAAAGCTTGAGAGTCTCACACTTCTTTCCCTTAGGGGGTCCCTGGGACGAGCAATCGAGTGAAACCTGGGGAACGGGGTGGGCAGAGAGGTGGATGCTCTGGCAGAGATACACACCTGCCTCAGGCATTCCCTCTTGGAGGTCTCTGCGGGTGACTCTGGCTGATCACTCCGGAGTCCCAGGTTGCCTGAAGGGAGTGGGCCTCTCAGTGGGG
>NW_006980585.1:0-702 GCF_000164805.1 Carlito syrichta | reverse complement strand
TAAAATGTCAAACAACTATATATTTTCTTCCAAGAGACTCTTCTCACCAGAAAAGACACTCAAAGACTCAAAGTAAAAGGATGGTAAGCAAAATTTCAGGCAAATGAAACACAAAAGAAAGATGGAGTTGCAATTTAATCTCAGACAAAATACCTTTTAAACTATCAAAAATTAAAAAAAAAAGATGAAGGCTGGGCTTGGTAGCTCAGCCTGTAATCCCGTGTCTTTGGGAGGCTGAGGTGAGTGGATTGCTGGAGCCCATGGGTTCGAGACCTGCCTGGGCAGCGAGACTTCATCTCTACAATAAATCAACAAATGAGCCGGGCATGGTAGTGCATGCCTGTAATTCCAGCTACTTGGAAGGCTGTCAGAAGGATTGCTGGAGCCCAGCAGGCAAGGCTGCAGTGGCTGGGAGCGGCCACTGCACTCCAGTCTGGGTGACAGAGTGAGACTCCAACTCAAAAAAAAGAGAGATGAAGAAGGTCACTATATAATGATAAAATATGAATCCATCAACAAGAAATATCCATCCTAAACATATATGCACCCAACATAGGAGCACCAACTTTCATAAAGCAACTTCTAAGTAAATTCAAAAAATATATTAACTTTAACACTATCATAGCTAGGGACTTTAATACCCCACTCACAGCCTTGGACAGATCATCAAGACAAAAATCAGTAAGGAGATCAGGAACCTCG
>NW_006980584.1:0-783 GCF_000164805.1 Carlito syrichta | reverse complement strand
ACAGCACTGGTGAAAGGGACACCAGTTTCACCACGATGCAACTGGTGGTCATATTCCTAGTCAGAGCTGAAAGGAGATGGCACTATAATCTCCATGGTAAAAAACTGGATGACAGATTCTGAAAATGGTAGTAACTGGTACTAAGTCACGAAGAACAGAGTGAACATATTGTGATTTGCAGCAGTATGAAAGTGCAGCAGGGGAAGACTGACCTGCAGTAGTTATCTAGGAGTTATCTCTTTTTGCATGTTTCTGATGGGGCAGGAGATAAGGACACCCAACCAGTGTGCCACTTAATAGACATTGATAGACATAATCTAGAGCAGCAGGAAGGTGATGTCAGCAGCCACAAGAGCAAACAATTATTATTTGACCAATTAATAGTTGAGACAATCCTCATACAGTCTTAGCTGTATTGGGGTAAAGAAGCTGGGTACTCATGAGGAGGGTCTTAGTGACCCCAAGGCTAGTGTATCCTATTAGAATTTCTCAATTCATCCTATGTTGAACCTATAGGCATTTCTTTATGTAACTGTATACTGAACGAAGGTAGAAACTCCCATTTTTTAAAGAGATTTAAACATGGAGCCCTAGTTGTCATGATAGCCACAAACTGGAAATATCACCATGGCCACATGTTAGAATAATGACTTAAGAAAAGGGGGTCAGTAAACTGATGAATTCATCCCTAACATTTCTGTCACACTGAGTCCACTGATTTCATGAACATTTCTCCCTCAGTTTATATTTCCACTTCTCAGTACTTTGTGTGAATCTACTTAG
>NW_006980583.1:0-3746 GCF_000164805.1 Carlito syrichta | reverse complement strand
CCATATACAAAACTTTCTAAAAATATTTGGCCTATAATCTTCAACATAAAGTTGTAGAACTCAAAATCAGAATTTGTTTAAGTAGAAGACTAAAAATAAATAGAAGGAGCACATGATTCTAGTCTGAAAAATATTCATTTAAATGTAAGAAAACTTAGCAAAATATAAGCTGCAACTGAGAATTCCATGGTAATAATTTATTATTTTTGACCATTGCATTTTAGTTACCTAGAAAAATATCTTATTTGTAGGAATTGTACTACAAATTATTTGGAGCTAATGATGCATCTTTCTGACTTTTGAGACATGTAAGCAAACTATTATGGATTTTCTGACCTACATTTTTTACATAAGTACACATTAGGTGATCATAGTATTTCATTCTCCAGAAATACTCATGGACATCTGTTGTGAGATAATCTTTCTCTCTTTTTTTTTTTTTTTTTGAGTTGGAGTCTCACTCGGTTGCCCAGACTGGAGAGCAGTGGCACACTCCTGGTCAACGCAGCCTCGACCTACTGGGCTCTGGCGATCCTTCCACCTCATCCTTCCAAGTAGCTGGAACTACAGGCGTGCGCTACCACGCCTGGCTAATTTTTTTTTTTAATTTATTGTAGAGATGAGGGCTCGCCAAGTTGCCCAGGTGGGTCTCGAACCCGTGGGCTCAAGTAATCCACTTACCTCAGCCTCCCAAAGCACGGCATTACAGGTTGAGCCACTGAGCCTGACTGAGATAATTTTTCTAAATAAGATCATGGGAGCACCAGCAGATGTGGTTTTCTGAAGTCTGCATAATACTTCCAATGCATATCTTGCCAATTTATCCCAATCTTATGATTGAATTATAACTTTTACTGAAATTAGGAAAAATTCACATGAAAGTGTGAAAATGTATTTCAATGAAATAAACTTTTTTTCTGTTAATTAAACTTTCTATGCTCTTTACTGGATATTTTGATTTTCATCGTCAAAAGAGTCATTTACTCTTATTATCAAGGACATTTCTTATAATAAAATAAATTTGAATTTTTAAAAATTAATGAATAATCATTATATGTTTGGAACACATTTTTCTTTTTCTATTTATAACTCAGTAATAAACTGATTTGGATGAATAAGCTGTCAGTTGTGCTAATTATAATTATGCAGTTTAAATTTGAAATTTTTGACCTTACAAAGTTTCTTATTGATTTAAAATCATAGTGATTTCATAGGCAGTTAATCAGAAATATAAAATAAACCTTCAAAATATTAAATTTTTAATATTTTTAAAATTCACATTTTATCTAAAGTAATACTATACACATAGTACTCTAATAAGTGCTGTGATGCATAGAAGAGCAGCGTCTAAGTATACCCTTAATTCTCATTTTTTTATCCATCTAATATCATATTAAGTGCCTTTTTCTTATAGGCCTGGAATGTATATTAGTGAATAACACAGACAAAATACCTACCCATATGCTCTCATTTAATAAACACGCTAAAGAAAAAATGTGTGTGCATGTCTGCACATATACTTACTAACACATGCACACCCATAACACAAAAATAGTATTCATAGTATTATTTCCTGTGTAGAAAATAAAAGAGGGTCACAGAGTTCTACATTAAACAAAGTGATCACTGAAGTTTTCTTGAGGAAATTACTATTGCGATCCAATAGGCCTTTGAGAAGAATTCATGCCAAGAGTCCAATGGGTTAGAACATAAAAATGCATAGACATTTTGGCAAAAAGAACTGAATTTGCTTGAGAAACTGGAAGAAGTTCTGTATGGAAGGAGCAGAGTGAATACAAGGGAATATAAAGTCAAAAAGAGAGAGAGAGAGAGAGAGAGAGTTAAACAGTGCCTGGGGCATGTAAGGCATGTAACTTCATGACAAAGGATTTGAATTTTCTTTTCTCTGGGTGTCAAAAAACCATATACATTTTCCAAAATGCATTTAGTTTGCTTTTTTAAAAAAATCACACTTAGGACCCAGTAAGACAGAATCATAGAGAGTGGTAGAAACTGAGGCTGCAAAGTTGGGCATACGCCATATTATGTGAAGTAGCACAGGCCACCCTGGTGTGTTGGATTTCTACTTATGTCTAACACAGAAAATAAAGATGCATTTTGTAATATTTTGCATGTGCCAAAAATGAGACTTCTTAGGAATAACATCTGTGAATTAGTGCAACTGATTTATATAGTCAACTTCTAATAAGAATATGTACTTCCATGAAGACTTGATTCATGGAAAGTAAAATAGTAAACCATAATATAGATGTGATACTTTATTCAATAAAACAACTTCAAGTTATATCACTATATAGCAATTATTTAAGAAAATGAAAAGTTTAATTCTTAATTTAATTTTTTTTTGAGTTGGTGTCTCACTGTCGCCCAGACTGGAGTGCAGTGGCTGCTCCTGGCCACCGCAGCCTCGACCTGCTGGGCTCTGGTGATCCTTCCACCTCAGCCTTCCAAGTAGCTGGAATTACAGGCGCGTGCTACCACGCCCAGCTGATTTTTTGATTTTATTGTAGAGAGGAGGTCTCACCTGTCCAGGCGGGTCTCGAACCCGTGGGCTCAGGCAATCTACTCACTTCAGCCTCTCAAAGGGGCGGGATTACAGGCTGAGCCACGGAACCCGGCTTAATTTAAATTTTAAATAGGCTCTGTAACAGTCTTCATGCAACAAAAGACAGTAATAATTTGATCAGTGTCAATGGCTCTCTGGTACTATTCTAAATAGACTAATGAACTAACTGAAGATTTTCAATGCTGTCTTATGATAAATGCTGATGATTTTTTTTAGGTTTACTTTATCGTACTTCAACAATTATATATGATTTCCAGAGTTTGCCACAAAATTAAGCACATCTGCAGCTATGACAGCTGGCTTAATAACTCTTCTGGTTTTGACTGCCTTCTTTTCTTTGTGTCACTTTTTCAAATCTCTGTTAATTTTTATTTTTTACCTCCCAAAAAAAGAATCTGGATTTCAATACTGATTTATAGTTTGCTTATGAGGAAAACCAAACAATTTTTTTTAAACCAGAAATGAACCAAGGAAGCAGCTACTCATGAAGAGAACATGGAATTGAATTATTTGCCAGAGAAATTACAAAAAAACTCTATTCTGGTAGTAAGAGGATGGTTATAAATACTATCCATATACCTATTTATCTCAACCTATCTATAATGTATATGCTACAGCATATAATCATTAAGGCTTTCACATGTGTCAAATTAAGATGAGGCACAAGTAAAAGGAGTTATGCTTACATATTCTATCATTCTTGCATTTGATAAAATTGATGGAAATGATAGTTGTGAGAATGCTAGTTCTCATTTGTTGATTGTTAAGTACCTTCAAAGCACTCAACAAAAAATTACAAGCCCAAGACAAACAATGACCAAATCAGTAAATTATATGAAAATCAAGTAGTCTATGAAAGGCACAAGTATCCTATGAGAAAATCTGAAGACACCTCCATAACCTTTCGATGAAAACCAGGCACAAGACCTAATTTTTTTAAGAGCAGATTTGTAGAGGAGGCTTGTATGAAGCTACAACAATTTCTCTTCAATAATTACAACTCAAGACACTGTTGGACCCTGACACTTGGAAAGGGAACAACTATAAAGATGTGCTTGAGAAACTTGATTTCTAAACATCTTAGTTTAAATTCCTACTCCTACCTTGGTAGTGTGCAAAGCCTCAATTGAAATAGATACCTTAAATAATAATATATTTT
>NW_006980582.1:0-646 GCF_000164805.1 Carlito syrichta | reverse complement strand
CCTACTCAGTTTCATTTAAAAATTTACCTTAAAATTTTCTTTCAGATTCAGTCATCTCTCTGTTTCATGTACATGGTTGAGCAGATCAATCATGAAATGGTTTTTCCTTGGGGACCGGTGTATCATTCTTCCTTTGGCTTGTGGAGCTGATTCCATCAATCTTTTGTGGGTCAGTAGCAATCAACTTTGAAAATTAAGATGTCATTAGCCACTGTGGCTGACGATGTGCTCATAGGTGGAAGGAGCAAAAACAAGTAATGTGGCGGTTGGTCGTGCCACTTGTTTTTTTCCTCTGTTTTTCAAAGTCCCATAAATTCTCTGCTGGTTAGAAAATGGATCTTAGAGCTTATTTCGGTCCAGTAAAATCTTAGCATGTGTGTTGACAACTACAAAAATCTTTTGAAGAAGAATTTTATATTTACATAAAACATGTGAAGACGGCACAGGAGTTCTCATATACCAAGTTACATTACTGTGTGCCCTGTAATTAACAAGTTACATTACTGTGGTTCAGTTGTTGCAATTGGTTACTGGTATTGATACATTTTTATTAACCAAAGTCCATGCTTCATTATGGCTTCCTTAGCTTCCGATTGAAGTTTTCTTGTTGATAGCTGATCTGTTTTATACATTTATACTGTACTTG
>NW_006980581.1:0-4275 GCF_000164805.1 Carlito syrichta | reverse complement strand
CCTTCTATCTTGTTTATCTTTTCAAAGAACCAGGTTTTTTGCGGCTGATTTTTTTGTATTATCTTATTATCTTCCATGTAATGGATTTGGGCTTTTATTTGGGTGATCGGGATTCTTCTACTAAAGTTAGGATTTTGGTGGTCTTGAATTTCCATCTTCCTTAGGTGACCTGTTAGACTGTTAACTTGTGATCTTTCCATTTCCTTCATTTGTGCTTGTAAAGATATGAATTCCCTTCTTGCTGCTGCTTTCATAGCATCCCAGAGGATTTGGTAAGATGTTTCTTCATTTTCATTTGTTTCCAGGTAACTATTAATCTCTGTTTTAATTTCACCATTGACTTAGGAGTTGCTTGACATCATACTGTTTAGTGTCCATGTCTTTGTGGGTTTGGGGGTATTTTGTTGGTGTTTATATTTATTTTTATTCTACTGTGGTCTGAGAATGTGCATGGTAAAATTTCAATCATATGAAATTTTTTAAATTTGTGAAATGAGCTAAATCTGCTAATAAAATCAAATTGCTTGCAAAATAATAATATTAACCAGCTTACTCCATTTTGTTTAAAACTTTCATCTTAGTTACCTGCCTGACCTAAGATTCAATACCTATGTGTAATTACAGTAAAGTTCCCATGACTGCAGATCCCCAGGTTTGTCTCCTTTGGGCAGGTCTTGCTGACCTTTTCCTGCTGACTGTTAAAAACTCCTTAGCCATAAGTTGCATGTAATTGTATCCTTTGTTAACGAAATCCAATGTTGCACTTTGCAAAACCCCATTGTTACATTTTCATATTTTGTTCTTATATTCTGTTAGTAACTTAACCAAGGTAATTCCATTGTGAAATGATTCTTCTTCCTTGTCTCTATGTAACTACCTTAAACTGTATCTTAATGGCAGATCTCCAGGGACTTTCTGGACACTGGTTATACCTAGGACATAAAATTAATAAAAGCTCCCTAACAAACAAAATTTCCCATTTTGGTTGCCAAGTTGTTAATTAATAGTTGCTATGGTCGCTAAGTTGCTAGGCAGCCAATACTGCAAAATTTACCTATAAAAGCTTGTCACAGACTGCACCAATTTGTCAAGAGTTATTTTTCCAGGCATTTGTCTACTTTTGACCTGCACATTAATAAAACTCTAATTAATTAGACTCAGCTTGCTGGTGTGACTTCTCACCCACTGTGTCATAACATTTGATTGAAGGCCAATGATGTCATCGATTTTGGAGTATGTTCTATATCTTGATGAGTAGAATGTATATTCTGTGGTCATTGGGTGGAGTGTTCTGTAGGTATCAGTTAAGTCAATTTGCTCAAGAGTCTCATTGAGGTTCTGGGACTTCTTGCAGAGTTTTTGCGTTGATGATCTGTTTAGGGTTGTGAGTGGGGTATTAAAGTCCTCAGCTATGATAGTGTTAGAGGCAATCACTTTTTTAAAGTCTGCCTAGAAGCTGCTTTATGAACATTGGTGCTCCTAAGTTGGGTGCATATATGTTTAGGATGGATATTTCTTGTTGATGGATTGAAACTTTTATTATTATATAGTGACCTTATTTTTAAATTTTTTTGATAGCTTAAAGGGTATTTTGTCTGAGATTAAAATTGCAGCTCCAACTTTCTTTTGTGTTCCATTCTCCTAAACTTTTGCTTCCCATCATCTTACTTTGAGTCTATGAGTGCCCTTTCTGGTGAGATGGGTGTCTTGGAGGCAATATATTGCTGTTCCATGTATTTTATCCATTTTGCCATTTTATGGCTTTTCAGTGGTGCATTTAATTCATTCACATTCAGGCTGATTATTGAAATGTGAAGGTTTATCCCTGTCATGGGGATCTTATAGAGCTATTGTGGTACTTGTTTGTTTATTGTCTTTCTTTTGTTTTGGGGGAATTGATTCATGTGTGTTTTCAATCTTTTTTCCTGTACTCTTGTGAAGAACATTGTCATTCTTTTTTCACTTTCTTCCATGTTTAATGCTTTCTTAAGTGTTTCCTGTAGAGGTTGTCTGGAGGCAGCATAAGTTCTTAGGGATTGGATGTCTGGGAAAGAGTTTAATTCTCCCTCACTGATGAAGCTTAGCTTGACTGGGTAGGTTATTCTTGGTTGAAGTTATTTATATTTGAGAACTTTGAATATTGGACTCCAGGCTCTCCTAACCTGAAGTGTTTCTGCAGACGAATCTGATGTTATTCTAACTTGTCTTTCCAGGTAAGTAGTCTGACATTTTTCTCTTGCTGCTTTTAGAATTTTTTCTGTTATACCTACTTTGTTCAGGCAAATTATTATGCACTGAGGAGTTGGTCTTCTCAATTGTTTTCTTGCAGGAGTTCTCTGAATCTCTTGTGTGAATTTTCACATCTTTGATGAGCTGAGGAAATTTTTCTCAAATAATTAAGTGGAATGTTTATACCATGGTAGTTGCTCTCTCTCTTTTTGCTTTAGGGAGTCCAACTACTCTTAGGTTTGGTCTCTTGAAGTAATTGCTTATCTATTGAAGATTTTGTTCTGTCTTTTTAAGCATCTTTTCTATGTTTTTGACAGTTTGGTTTAGATCTATAATTTGTTCTTCAATCTCTGAGATTCTTTCTTCTGCTTGACTAATTCTGCTTTCCATGCTTATTAGATTGTTATTTATTTCAATCACAATATTCTTTACTGCTGTAATCTCTGTTATCAACTGTTTCCTATATTCCTCTTGTCTCTCCTCAAATCTTTATATTCTCTCTATTAATTTCCTGAAGTCTAGGTTTGTGGTATGTCACCAGTCATTCTAGGGGCTCTTCATTGTTTGCAATCCAAAGTCTGTTTTCTCAGTGTCTGATCTTCCAGGGGTCTGTATAGACCAATATTCTTCTTTTGGTTTTTCTTCATTTGTGTAGATTTTCCTACCCACTTTTTCCTTTTTTTCCCTCCATCTTCTTTGTAATTGTTCTTCAGGGATGGTGGAATTGGTTGCTTTTACTTCTGTTTGCTCAATTTCCTATTCTTCCTTGTGTGAATCCTGTGGCTTTGTTCAATTCTGAAGCTGGACTGTAGGTTGGGGGCTATACTTTTTGCACTTTTGATATTTAATTGAGGGAGGAGCTATGATTCAAAATCTATCTGCAGATCCCTGTATCAACTGAAAAGTATATGAATAACCTGGAGCTTGTTTCCCACTGCCTTGGCATCTGACCATGCAGTGGGGGTATAGGTTTGCTCCCTGAAAGCAAAATTAGGTATGGAAAAAGGAAAAAAAATGACACGGGGGAAGAGGAATGTGGAGAGAGAGTTGAGTAAGAGGGAAAACAAAGGTACCAACTAACAAATGAAAAAAGACACTGACAGATAAGAGTAAGAGAAAAAAACCAGAAGCAAACACAAACAAAAAAACAACAACAATGAAAACAGCAATAACAAAAAAGTTAGAACATGAAACCATACAGACACACAAGTTAAACAAACTCCTTAAGATGTAGTATTCCCCTACACAAACATGATGTCACACATCCCTAGCTGAAGAGTAGGCAGACCTGGGAGGAGATAGGGAAGCAATGCAGGTCTCTGACTTGCCTCAGGGCTCCACCTGGTCTCTGGTTCTACTGCAAGCAGGGTCCAGTAGTGGGAGGTAGAGTGCGAGACAGCAAGGTGATCTAGATCAGCGTGTCACAGAGCAGCTTAGGCCTCTTTTAGGTCTCTGCCTGATCTCATAGCTCCAGCTTTTCTCTGGTCACACTGTGGCAAAGGGCAAGTCAGAGGTGGTGGAGTGTGTGATGGCTGGGCATTGCTGGTTAGTATTGAGAAGGGCATCTGTGGTTGGGGTGGTGCAGCCAGGGAGTGAGCCTGGAGATGTACAGAACAAAAACCAATGGCCTCCATGGATGGTGGAAGCTGGGGGGTGGGTTACGGTGGTGCCAGTGGGGGAAAGCCCAGAGCTCCGTGGGGTAGGAGCTGAGGGCCTCTGTGGGTGGTGGTGACTGGGGGCAAGGTGGGGAGGTTCTAGTGGGGGGAATTCAGAACTCCGTGCATTGGCAGCTGAAGGCCTCCATGGGCAGTGGTTAATGGGATCAGGGCAGTGACCACAGGGAGAGAGACCAGAGCTCCACAGTCTGGGAGTTGTGGGCCTCCACAGACCTATAGCTGAGGGCCCCCAGGGGCAGCGGCGACTGGGGACAGGATGGTGCCAGCACAGAGGGAGCCTGGAGGTCCCCAGGCTGAGAGCTGAAGGCTTTTGTGGGCAGCAGTGACTAGAGGTGAGACAGTGCTGGTGAGGAGGGAATCCAGAACTTCA
>NW_006980580.1:0-976 GCF_000164805.1 Carlito syrichta | reverse complement strand
TATGAGCTGTGGATTTTGGGTTTGTCAGGAATGGATGCCACTCCGATTTCCATGAGGGTATTTCTTCCTTTTCTAAGGTTCTTATGGTTGAGGTTTTACATTTAGGACTCTGATCCATTTGGAATTAACCTTTGTGCATGGGGATAGATAGGGGTCCTGTTTCAATCTTCTGCATGTGGTCAGCCAGTTTTTCCAGCACCATTTACTGAATAGGTTCTCCTCTCCCCAGTGGTAGGTGGTGGAGGCTTTGTCGAAGATGAGTTGGTTGAGAAATTGAGGTTTTGCTTCTGGAATCTCAATTCTATTCCATTGATCTATATGCCTGTTCCTATACCAATAACGAGCTGTTTTGATGACTGTAGCTTTATAGTAAAGTTTGAAGTCTGGTAATGTGATACCACCTGCTTTGTTTTTTTTTTTGCTGAGGATTGCTCTGGCTATTCTTGGACGTTTGTGTTTCCATATGAATTCCTGCGTTGTTTTTTCTAGATCTGAGAAGAATGTTGCTGGTAATTTGATGGGTATTGCATTGAATTTGTAGATTGCCTTAGGTAAGATGGACATCTTCACAATGTTGATTCTACCGATCCATGAGCATGGGATATTTTTCCACTTGTTTGTGTCAACTTTGATTCCTTTGAGCAGTGTTTTGTAGTTTTCCTTGTAAAGGTCTTTCATGTCTCTGGTTAGGAAGATGCCAAGGTATTTCATTTTTTTTGTGGCTATTGTGAATGGAATTGTGTTTTTTATTTGGGTTTCTGCTTCTTTATTATTGGTGTAGAGAAATGTGATTGTCTTTTGTACATTTATTTTGTATACTGAGACTTTGCCAAAGGCCTTTATCAGTGTAAGGAGGTTTTTGACAGATTCTCTTGGGTTTTCAAGGTACACAATCATATGATCTGCAAAGAGAGATAACTTGACTTCCTCTTTTCCTGTTTAGATACCCCAGATTGCCTTCTCTTCTCTGATTGCT
>NW_006980579.1:0-720 GCF_000164805.1 Carlito syrichta | reverse complement strand
CAATATTTTTTATTTTAAAATTGTGGGGTACAGTCAAGGGTTGAAAGTATTTTACTAAAGTTAAAAGTAATTTATATACCATCATTACAGTATAAGGGTAGTCTGAATGTGATTATATTCTTACATTTACATTGTTATATTTTGTATGTGTTGGCATTAGTGCCCTTTTATTTCAACTTGAAGAACTACTTTTCACAATTCTTATACAGCATTACATAGTGACAAAAGGGTCAATACATCAAGCAAATATAACAATTGTAAATGTTATAAGGTGATTAACTTTTTCAGTTTTTATCTGGGAAGATCTTTCTCTCTTCTTCATTTATGAAGGACAGATATGGTGGGTTTAGTGTTCTTGGTTAGCAGATTTTTTTTCTTTCTTTCTGGACTTTGAATATATCACCCCACTGTCTCCTGGCCTGGAAAAATTCTACTGGGAAATTTAGTGATAGTATTATAGAGGTTCCTTGTATGTAGCAAGTTGCTTTTCTCTTGCTGCTTTCAAAGTTCTCTACATCTTTGACTTTTGAGATTTGGTTTTATTGTGTCTCAGTGAAGATCTATTTATGCGTAATCAGTTGAGAATTCTTTTTTTCCCTTGCAATGATGAAAAACCTGCTAGACAGATTCTAAAAGAGCTGCGACACTGTCGGTTGGGAAATCACAGGGCTTCATGGATCTTGATGCTTATTTCCTCTTCAGTTTTGGGGAATTTTCTGT
>NW_006980578.1:0-775 GCF_000164805.1 Carlito syrichta | reverse complement strand
TAGTGGTGTGCCTTTCTTCCCTTCACATTCTGATGAAACATAACACAGGAAGATGACATCATCTCACTATTAGAGAGGATGAAAATGGAATCGACTGTGTGCCTAGGGTGGAAAATGATGGGGTTTCAGTGAGCAGCTAGTTCTCTTTCAGATGAGGACACTGAATCTCAGACATGTTCAATAACATGCTCCCATTCCCACAGTGAGTGAAGGGTAGACCTGAGAATGGAATTCTATTTATTTCAAAAGTCTTTGCTCTTCTGACCATGCTAGAAGTGGGATCTGGCCTGCAGAGATGAACTGACAGCCAAGTAGTGGCTGCCACCTTGATACATGCCATGCAGTCCCATGTTTAACACAGCCCATGGCTGGGTTTGGTGGCTCAGCCTATAGTCACAGCACTTTGGGAGGCCAAAGAGAGTGGATTCCCTGAGGCTGCAGGTTCAAGATCAGCCCAGGTAACTTGGTGAGACCTCGTCTCTATGAAAAATCAAAACATTAGCCGGGCATGGTAGCATATGCCTGTAGTTCTGCCACTTGGAAGTCTGAGGCAGAAGGATCACTGGCGCCCAGAGGGTCAAAGCTGGGATGGTCATGAGTGTGCCACTGCACTCCTGCCTGGGCGACAGAGTGAGACTCCATCTCAAAAAAAATAAACACACACATACACAGTCCTTCTCATTCCCTGTTGTCTGACATTTCTCTCACTCATATATTCACATGTTTTTCCCACACCCTACAGGCATTTTTCTTAGGTGATTCCAGCACCATGAGA
>NW_006980577.1:0-452 GCF_000164805.1 Carlito syrichta | reverse complement strand
TATTATGATCACGGAGTCCTGTTGGAGCTTGGTTATAGCACAATCAAATAATATTTTGGCCCTTTCATTAGTTTAGAAACTGTTGTATGTTTATAGTAATGTTTAACAACCTCTGAGCACTTTTTCCGATAGGATTTGAGCATTGCTTATGCTAAGATCATAAACAATTTTCCAGAATTTTCAATTTTCTAAATTTTTAATCTAATGCAGAGCCCAAATACTTACTACTTTGCAAATCTCCATGTTATTTTGGTCTATACATATAGGGCCCCTAATTCTCTTTTTTCTGTGTGCCCCATTTTAAATGGTTGGTGATTAAAATTATCAGATTAATCGGGTACTTTGTTGCAGAGCATTAAGTTTTAGGTAGAGAAAATACTAGGGAATTCAATGGAAATAATATTTTAAAAATATAAATCGGGTAAAAATATAAAGGGAATGTGATTAAATTT
>NW_006980576.1:0-761 GCF_000164805.1 Carlito syrichta | reverse complement strand
GCAAGTTTAGAGTCATTAAAACCCCAGTCTCTAATATATAATATTTCACCAGGTACAGGATAGTCCACCTTAGAGTTATAAGAACAGTCTCTCCATTTCGGGACGCCAGCATCTCGCCCTATGAGTGACCAATCCTTTTCCGTATCATCGATGGGGCAAGCAGGTACGCTGAGAGGTGACGAAGCTCTAGACGCATGGCTAGGGGCGGTTCCTCCAGGCATTAACACCTCCAGTCGCCAACCGTCCTTGATATTGTCCTGATAAGGGCTTTCTGTACTCAGAGACTTAAAGGTAGACATTAAGCAAGAAGGCTGGTAATTATTAAAAGCAGAATTATTATAAAAACAAATAGGGAGGGAGTCGAAATGTCCTTCATAAGAAAAATTATGATTAGTAACAAGTTTGACTTGAGCACGAAATAAAGCAGGCTCTCCCCTTTTCCTGTAAGAAGACTTCCATTTTATCAGAGGTTTTATACTTTCTTCTGGATCTCAATGTCTAGTCATAGCTAAATAGCCTGAATAGTACAAATTTAAATTATTAATAACAAATAAAGTGTGATTCAAGATGTGGTGAGGAGTACTATACTTGAACTCACCCACTTATAACTTAATTGATTTTTTAAAGTTTGGTGAACTCTTTCAACTATGGCTTGACCTTGTGGATTGTAGGGAATTTCTGTGGAATGAGAAATATTAAATTAGGAGTAAAATTCCTGGAAAGATTTAGATGTATATGCAGGACCGTTGTTGGTTTTCAGT
>NW_006980575.1:0-756 GCF_000164805.1 Carlito syrichta | reverse complement strand
AAGAGAAAAAAAACCCCAAAAAGAGCCAAACAGAAATTCTGGTGCTGAAGCACAATGAATGAACTGAAAAATTCTATAGGGAGCTTCAACCAGACTTGATCAATCAGAAGAAAAAAATCAGTGAGGTCATTTGAAAAGACAGGTCAGAGGAACAAAAAGAAAAAAGAACAAAAAAGATGAGGAAAGCCTATGGGACTTATGAGAAACCATCAAATGAAATAAAATGTGCATTATGGGAACTCAGGGGAGGCAAAAGCAGAGGAGAAAGTGACAGAAAACATTTAAAGAAAAAAATGACAGAAAATTCCCCAAAACTGAAGAGGAAATAAACATCAAGATCCATGAAGCCCTGTGATTTCCCAACCGACAGTGTCGCAGCTCTTTTAGAATCTGTCTAGCAGGTTTTTCATCATTGCAAGGGAAAAAAAGAATTCTCAACTGATTACACATAAATAGATCTTCACTGAGACACAATAAAACCAAATCTCAAGAGTCAAAGATGTAGAGAACTTTGAAAGCAGCAAGAGAAAAGCAACTTGCTACATACAAGGAACCTCTATAAGACTATCACTAAATTTCCCAGTAGAATTTTTCCAGGCCAGGAGACAGTGGGGTGATATATTCAAAGTCCAGAAAGAAAGAAAAAAAATCTGCTAACCAAGAACACTAGACCCACAAAATCTGTCCTTCATAAATGAAGAAGAGAGAAAGATCTTCCCAGATAAAAACTGAAAAAGTTAATCACCTTATAACATT
>NW_006980574.1:0-716 GCF_000164805.1 Carlito syrichta | reverse complement strand
ATTATCTGGATGGGAGCAACGTAGTGTGTTTCAGTTTCTTGATATACAGGCCTGACACTGCTACGTTTCCTGAGAAGGAACTCAAGTGAGACACATGCAGGTTTCAAGCTTTAAGATCAGGAAGGTCAATTCCTGTTATGGTATTAAAAACAAACATGGTCGGGCTCGGTGGCTCAGCCTGCAATCCCAGCACTTTGGGAGGCTGAGGAGAGTGGACTGCCTGAGCCTACAGGCTCGAGACCTGCCTGGGCAACTTGGCAAGACCTCATCTCCACAATAAATCGAAAAAATTAGCCCGGCGTGGTAACGCGGGCCTGTAGTTCCAGCTACTTGGAAGGCTGAGGCTGAAGGATCGCCGAAGCCCAGCAGGTCGAGGCTGCGGTGGTCGGGAGCGGCCACTGCACTCCAGTCTGGGCGATGGAGTGAGACTCCAACTCAAAAAAAAACAAAAAACAAACAAAACTCCTAAATGATGAAACAAAAGGAAACATTGATAGTATGAATGTTAACTTTAAAAAATAGTACAGTAGCCGGGCTCGGTGGCTCAGCCTATAATCCCCCACCTTTGGGAGGCTGAGGTGAGTGGATTGCCTGAGCCCGCGGGTTCGAGACCCGCCTGGGCAGCAAGACCTCATCTCTACAATAAATCAAAAAATCAGCCGGGCGTGGTAGCGCATGCCTGTAATTCCGGCTACTGGGAAGGCTGAGGCGGAAGG
>NW_006980573.1:0-793 GCF_000164805.1 Carlito syrichta | reverse complement strand
TCCTCATAGGATTATTTTATAATTAAATAATATGATGTATGTAAGTGATTGGCTTAGTAACATAATAATTCGTATGCATGACTCAGATTAACATATACGTGCATTATTTTTTAGGTTCACATTTATATAAAATATCCCCCATCCCGTCTTTTACCCCTCCCCAAAAAGATGAAATGAAATGACCTGGATTATTTGATTAAATTAGGGTCTTAAATATAATATGACTAAAATAAAACAATTATTTGTATTATTTAGTTAAAGCATGAAAAGAAATATTTTGGTTTGTACATCACCAGTAGATATTCAATTTTCAAATGATTCCTTACAACATTCTTGAAGTATGCTAGTGGAATGAAATAAATTCTGAACATTGACTTTTTCCTTTCCCTACTTTTACCTCTTTAATGAGAGGTATCAAGCAATAGTCCCTGGGTCGCTACAAATCAAATTTCTATTTTTCTTCTGCTTTCTCTTATTCTCACTTTTCCATAATTTCCTTCTGTTGGTTTTAAAAAATAATTTTTGGTGTGACTTTATCACGTATCTCTCTGGTTTTTCTCTTTCTCTGTCATTTATCTCAAATTATAATCATTTCTTCTTCTGTATCTTTTATATGCAGATGTTCTTAGAACTTTACTTTTAAATAATTTAGCACAAGCCGGGCTTGGTGGCTCAGCCTGTAATCCCGTGCCTTTGGGAGGCTGAGGTGAGTGCATTGTCTGAGCCTGTGGGTTTGAGACCCACCTCGGCAACTTGGCAAGACCTCATCTCCACAATAAATCAAAAATCAGCG
>NW_006980572.1:0-918 GCF_000164805.1 Carlito syrichta | reverse complement strand
AAAGTCTACTTGGTCGTGGTGGACGTTTTTTGAGATTGTTGTGAATCCGTATTGAAAAAAATATCTTGAGAATTTTAGCATCTATGTTCATCAAGGAAATTGACCTTCTCTTGATTTGTTTGGTCTTTACCTGGCTTGGGTATCAATGTGATGTAGTTTCATAAAATGATATGGTGAGAGTTACATCTTCCCTGATAGCCTGGAATACTTTTAGCAGGATTGGTATGAATTCCTCCTTGTATAATTTGTTGAACTCTTCTGGAAAGTCATCTGGCTCATGGCTTTTTTTGTGGGTTATTTTCTTATGACATAGTCAATTTCCTGGATTTTTATGGGCCTATTTAGTTTTTTTGTTTGTTTTTTTTTTGAGTTGGAGTCTCACTCTGTCACCCAGACTGGAGTGTAGTGGCCGCTCCCGACCACCGCAGCCTAGACCTGCTGGGCTCTGGCAATCCTTGCTTCAGCCTTCCAAGTAGCCAGAATTACAGGCATGCGATACCACACCCGGCTGATTTTTTGATTTATTGTAGAGATGAGGTCTCACTGCCCAGGCGGGTCTCGAACCCGCGGGCTCAGGCAATCCACTCACCTCAGCCTCCCAAAGGTACGGGATTACAGGCTGAGCCACTGAGCCCGGCTTATGGGCCTATTTAGGATCTCTATTCTTCTTGCTTCAACCGAGGGAAATTTTGTGATGTCAGAAAGTCCTCCATTTCCTTTAGGTTTTCAAGTTTTTTCCACACAATTGTACACAGTAGTCTTTAATAATCTTTTGTATTGCTTCAGGGTCAGATGTCACTTCATGTTTTGTGCTTCTGATTGTGTTTTTTGTACTTTCTCTTTTTTTGTTGTCTAACTAGGGGATGATTAGTCTTGTTTATCATTTCAAAGAGCCAGATTTTGGAGGTGTTTTGTGGG
>NW_006980571.1:0-627 GCF_000164805.1 Carlito syrichta | reverse complement strand
GAAATAGCAAGAAACAAACACAAACATGCAAAGTTCTCCATGAGAATTCTTAACCACAAGCCCAAAATCTTAAAATCTGTGAGACCTGGTCCAGGCTGGTCTTGAACCCATGGGCTCAGGCAATCCTTTCACCTCAGCATCCCAAAGTGCTAGAATGATAGGTGTGAGCCACCGCACCCGGCCTCCTGTAGTGTCTTTAGTGTGGGACAGACCCAACAAGCTGTTTGCAGAGAGCTTAGAGCAAAAGTAACTCTGGCTTAATATGTTGACAAGATGATAAAACACATTTATAATCATTTGAGAGTGCACTTAGAATCTTTGAGTGCAGTCCTCCCCAATGATCTGATGCTATCAAGCAACATGCTCTCTCCTAGGCTAGCATCAAATGTGCTGTCATTCCATGTTCTTTAGTTGTCCTTTCTTTCTGTGAGTTTATGTAAAATCACAAACTGATGAGATGTCACAACCAGAAAGGGTCATAAAATTCATGTGGCCAAAAAAAAAAAATTAGGAGACCTGAAGATTAACTACTTAAGAAACCTGAAAAATTTTAAGTCAAAAATTTTGTATGAGCATTCCTGGATTGGTGATGTCATTCAGTATCCAGCAGAAGTAAAGTTTATCTGA
>NW_006980570.1:0-734 GCF_000164805.1 Carlito syrichta | reverse complement strand
CCCAGCTGGGTAGATAGGTAACGAGCTAGTTAAGTCAGTTGGCTAGGGAGCTGGTTAGCTAATTATGTCAGCTAGTTAAGTCAGCTGGATAGCCAGCTAGCAACCTAGGTAGAGAGCTAGTTAAGTCAGTTGCCTAGCCAACTGGCCAACCAGGTAAGTTAGCTTGTTAAGTCAGTTGGTTAACCAGCTGAAAAGCTGGTTAAGTCAACTAGTTAAGTCAACTGGCTAGCTAGCTGGCTAGCTAGGTAGCAAGCTAATTTAGTCAGCTGGCAAGCAATCTGGCTAGCTGGTTAAGTCATTTAGTTAATTCAGTTGGCAAGCCAGCTGGTTAGCTAGTTAAGTCAGCCTGTTAAGTCAGCTGGCCATCCAGCTGGCTAGCTGGTTAAGTCAGCTAGTTAAGTCAGTTGGCCAGCCATCTGTCTAGCTAGGTCGCTATCTAGCTAAATCAGCTAGTTAAGTCCGCTGGCTAGCTAGGTAGCTAGCTAGTTAAGTTAGCTAGCTAACTCAGCTGGCTAGCTAGTTAAGTCTGTTAGTTAAATAAGTTGGCTAGCCAGGTGCCTAGCATAGTAGCTAGCTAGTTAAGTCAGTTGGCTAGCCAGCTGGCTAGCTAGTTAAATCACCTAATTAAGTCAATTCGCTGGCCAACAGGTTAGGTTGGTATTTCGTTAATGTAAGCTGACAAGCCTTTGGGCTACGTAGGTAGGTAGCTAGTTAAGTCAGCTGGTTAGCTATCG
>NW_006980569.1:0-728 GCF_000164805.1 Carlito syrichta | reverse complement strand
TTGACATGCCGGATATTACGAATCAGTCATTTCAGGACTCCAGCAACCTTCTGGTGCTTTTTAAAGTTGTAAACGGTTATCGGACACTCTATGTCTGCTAGGTTGCTCGGACCAACTAAGGTCATATCCAGGATAAAAAGAATCTTCTTGCCATATTTGTATGTAACTCTGGTCTTAACGTGAACCCTGTAATTCTTCCCATTCCATGTCTCCTTTTTTTTGTGAGGGGACAAGCGGTTTGCATTTGCCAATATTTGGAAAGTATTTTTGAAGTTAACGTGGAATCATTGATTCCACGTCCCTAGGAAATTTCTGGGCATCTTTCTTTTTGTATACAGAGTTTGGAATCCACACCGACTAGGAAAATCAGGCCATCTTGCTGAGAACGAAAAGAATATCCGGTTCTAGGAGTTCTCATTATCCGGAATCTCCAGGGTCTCTTGATAAGGTTTAATCAGCAATCTGGGTTTCTGGGACCCTAGGTTTTTCAGAGCTACTTGCTCCGTTGATACGCTAAATCTGTCATTGCAGATCCAAAGTAACTTTCTGGTCCTCTTGTTGTTTGTAATCAAGAATCTGGCCCTACAAATACTTTTTTGTCCTAGGAACATCTACGACAATAATCATGTTCCCCAGAATCAAAAGGGATATTGGTACAAAGTCTCTCAATTCAGGTGACCTGAAACTACAGAAAATACTTGTGTTTGGGCCGGTTGGAATTGGGATGG
>NW_006980568.1:0-868 GCF_000164805.1 Carlito syrichta | reverse complement strand
CTTAACTACTTGGCCTGCAAGTGAGCCGAAAGGGTGAGCTGCCTCAAGTAAGCTGGCGAGCAAGCCTACTGATGAGCTGAACTTGACTACATGACTGGTGAGCAAGCTGACTACATGACTGGTGAGTTAGCTGTCCTGTTGGCCTGCGAGTAAGTCGACATGTGAGTTGGTCTGTTGGCTGGTGAGCATGCCGACTAGTTAGCTGACCTGATGGAAAGAGAGTGAGCCCACTAGTTAGCTGAAGAGCTAACTGAGTTGGAAGCCAACTAGTCAGCTATGTAACTAGCTGATTTGCTAGTCAACTTAACTAGATAACTGATTATCAAGCTGACATAACTAGCTAGCAAACAAGCTATCTATCTTTCTAGATAGCTGACTTAACTAGCTAGCTAACTGGCTAGTTAGCAGGCTAACTGACTTAACTATCTAGCTGACTAGCTAGCTGAATTGCTAGCTGATTTAACTAGATAGCTGACTAGCAACCTGACTAGCTAGCTGACTTAACTAACTAGCTGAATTGTTAGCTGACTTGTAGCTTGACTTAACTAGCTAGCTGGCTAGTTAGCTGACATAACTAGCTGACTAGATAGTTGGCTGGCTAGCTGGCTTAACTAGCTAGCTAGTGGGCTGGCCAGCTGGCTGGTCATCCAGCTTAAATAACCAGCCAAATGTCTGGAGAGTAGGATATCAAGCCGGGTTTACTATACAGCTGGCTTAACTAGCAGGCCACATACCTGACCAGCCTGCTACCAGCCGGCTTAACTTGCCAGCCAACTAGCTAATCAGCCAGCTAACCAACATACTTAACTACATAGCTATCTGGGTAGCCAGCTGGCTTAACTAGCCAGCCACCTAGCTAGCCAGATGC
>NW_006980567.1:0-445 GCF_000164805.1 Carlito syrichta | reverse complement strand
TGACCTGCCGGTTCGAGACCAGTCCGGGTAAACTGGCAAGATCTCCTCTCCCAATAAAATAAAAAATAGCCAGGCATGGTAGTGCGCGTCTACTTGGAAGGTTGAGGCGGAAGGATCGCAAGAGCCCAGAAGGTTGGTGCTGGGCTGGCCGTGAGCTTGCCACTGCACTCCAGCCTGGGCGAAGGAGTGAGACTCCAACTCAAAGAAAAAAGATAAGAAACTACTAGCATAAACAAAATGATTGAAAATATGAGAAATATTGAAGACATTTGCCAGAGAGTTGAAAAAATATGCCTATTTTCCAACTTGACATTGTGTGACCCTATACCTGTATACATGGCTTAGTTTTGTGGTAAACAGCATATTATTAAAAAATAAAAACACTGGCCAAGTGTGGTGGCTCCCACCCCTAATCCCAGCACTTTGAGACCAGGCGAGGGGATTT
>NW_006980566.1:0-798 GCF_000164805.1 Carlito syrichta | reverse complement strand
CAGTTAGCTAGTTAGGTAGTTAGATACTTATGTCAGCAGTCTAGACTGTTGGCTAGCTAGTTAAATCTCCTATTTAAGTCAGTTGTCTATCCAACTGGCTAGCCAGGAATCTTGCTAATTAACTCAGCTGACTTAGCAGCTGGCTAGCTTGTTAAGTCACCTAGTTTAGTCAACTGGCTAACCAGCTGGCTAAGTATATAGCCAGCAACTTAATTCAGCTGACTAGCAAGCAGGCCTGCTATTTATGTCAGCTAATTAAGTCAGCTGGCTAGAAAGTTGGCTAACTAAAAGGCGAGCAAGTTTTTTCAGTTGGCTATCCAGGTTGCTAGGTAATTAAGTCAGCTAGTTAAGTGAGCAGGCTATCCAGCTAGCTAGCTATGTAGGGAGCTAGTTAAGTCAGCTGGCTAGCCAACTGGCTAACTAGTTAAGTAAGGTAGTTGAGTCAGTTGGTTAGCCAGTTGTCTAGCAGGTTAAGTCAACTCGTTAATTCAGCTGGCTTCCCAGCTGGCTAGCTAGGTAGCAAGCTAGTTAAGCCAGCTGGATATCCAGCTGACTAGAAAGCTGTCAGCTAATTAATTAATTTGGCTTCCAAGCTAGCTAGTTAGGTAGATAGCTAGTTAAGTCAGCTGGCTAGCCAGCTGGCTAGCTGCTTTAGTCAGCTAGTTAATTCAGCTGGACAGCCAGTACTCTAGCTACTTAAATCAGCTAGCTAAGTCAACTGGACAGCCAGCTGGCTAGCAGAATATGTAAGCTAGTTAAGTCAGCTGCCTAGCTAGCAGGCTAGCTAGGTAGTTGCTA
>NW_006980565.1:0-851 GCF_000164805.1 Carlito syrichta | reverse complement strand
ACAAAAGAAGTTTAACAAAGAGGAAAAAAAACCCCAAAAAAGAGCCAAACAGAAATTCTGGTGCTGAAGCACAATGAATGAACTGAAAAATTCTATAGGGAGCTTCAACCAGACTTGATCAATCAGAAGAAAAAAATCAGTGAGGTCATTTGAAAAGACAGGTCAGAGGAACAAAAAGAAAAAAGAACAAAAAAGATGAGGAAAGCCTATGGGACTTATGAGAAACCATCAAATGAAATCAAATGTGCATTATGGGAACTCAGGGGAGGCAAAAGCAGAGGAGAAAGTGACAGAAAACATTTAAAGAAAAAAATGACAGAAAATTCCCCAAAACTGAAGAGGAAATAAACATCAAGATCCATGAAGCCCTGTGATTTCCCAACCGACAGTGTCGCAGCTCTTTTAGAATCTGTCTAGCAGGTTTTTCATCATTGCAAGGGAAAAAAAGAATTCTCAACTGATTACACATAAATAGATCTTCACTGAGACACAATAAAACCAAATCTCAAAAGTCAAAGATGTAGAGAACTTTGAAAGCAGCAAGAGAAAAGCAACTTGCTACATACAAGGAACCTCTATAAGACTATCACTAAATTTCCCAGTAGAATTTTTCCAGGCCAGGAGACAGTGGGGTGATATATTCAAAGTCCAGAAAGAAAGAAAAAAAATCTGCTAACCAAGAACACTAGACCCACAAAATCTGTCCTTCATAAATGAAGAAGAGAGAAAGATCTTCCCAGATAAAAACTGAAAAAGTTAATCACCTTATAACATTTACAATTGTTATATTTGCTTGATGTATTGACCCTTTTGTCACTATGTAATGCTGTATAAGAATTGTGAAAAGTAGT
>NW_006980564.1:0-1072 GCF_000164805.1 Carlito syrichta | reverse complement strand
ATACTGAAAGTTATGTACTGCCATGATAATGTGTAGTACATAAGAATACAATTTGCTGCATATGTCAATATGGCAAAAAGAAAAAAAAATAGAAATGAATTAGTAAATAGATTATTATGGAAAACTAGTATTTGAGATTAAGCATTGATTTACGATGACTCTTTGAGAATACATAGAAAATAAGTAATGCAAATGGGTTTGTGAAGGAAAAACCAATATCTATGGTTGATGCTATGTGGGGATAAGGGAAATTCATTACAGACAATAGTGAAGGATTCTAAATTTCATAATGTTTGTTCCTGTGTATGTAGATACATGTGTAGAAACTAATTTTTTTTGAGTTGGAGTCTCACTGTCACCCAGACTGGAGTGCATTGGCCGCACCCAGCCACTGCAGCCTCAACCTGCTGGGCTCCGGCGATCCTTCCGCCTCAGCCTTCCAAGTAACTGGAACTACAGGCGCGTGCTACCACACCCAGCTAATTTTTTATTTTATTGTAGAGATGAGGTCTCACCAAGTTTCCCAGGCGGGTCTCGAACCCATGGGCTCAGGCAATCCACTCACCTCAGCCTCCCAAAGTGCTGGGATTACAGGCTGAGCCACTGAGCCTGGCTGAAACTAATATTTTTGAGAAACATACAGTCTAGAGATACTGTTCTAGATGCCAAACGTTTATTGATGGCATACTGAGCAGATATATTTCCAAGAGCAGGCAGAGAATATGACTGCAGAATATTTTTAAAATATCCATGTGATGACAATACAAATGAGAAATATAACAGACCAGCATCCCAACCTGTTTTCATTTTTTCATCTTTCTTTTTCTATGCTTTGGGTAGAGATGAAATTAAATATAAATTTTAGAATATATATTGAACTGAACAAGCTTTTATGGCATTTCTTAAAACCTTAACTTCCTCCCCCAAAAAAGTATAAACTGCCAAACAATGTAACAAAATATAGCTTTGTAGCTGACTTTTGACCAATTTTTAAAATTAGCATTTTTATCTATTGCTAATTAAATGGAGTGTATTAATTATAATTTTCCACATATATGACATATACACATGC
>NW_006980563.1:0-2884 GCF_000164805.1 Carlito syrichta | reverse complement strand
GACTTAACAAACTAGCAAACTGAGTTAACTAGCTGACTTAAACCAGCTTGCTACCTAGCTAGCAAGCTGGCATTCCTAGCTGGCTTAACTAGCTAGCTACCCAGCTAGCTATCTAGCTAGTCAGCTGACTTAACTAGCTGATTTAACTAGCTAACTAGCTGACAAGACTAGATGACATGACTAGCTGACTTATATAGCTAGCTGACTTATATAGCTAGCTTTCTACCTAGCCAGCTGACTTAACTAGCTAAAATAACTAGCTAGCCTGATTACTAGTCATCTGACTTAACTAACTTTTTACCTAGCTAACCAGCTGGATAGCCAACAGACTTAACGAGCTGACTTAACTAGCAAACCAGCTGGTTGCCAGGTGACTTAACTAGCTGACTTAGCAAGTGAGCTGGCTAGACTGCTGCCTTAAATAGCTGGCTACCTATCTAGCCACTTGGCTAACCAACTGACTTACCTAGCTGATTTAAGCTAGCAAGTTGGCTAGCCAGCTCACTTAACTAGCTAGCTACCTACCTAGTCAGCAGGCAAGCTTGCTGACTTAACTACCTGAATTGAATAGTTAGCCTGCCTGCTTGCAAGCTGACTTATATAGCTAGCCACCTACCTAGTCAGCTGGCTAGACAGCTGACTAAACTAGCTGATTTAACCAGCTACCTAGTTGGCTAGCCAGCTGACATAACTCTCTTACATCACTAGCTAGCCAGGTAGTTATCTAGCTGACTTAACTAGCTAGATACCTCCAATGTCAGTTGCCTTGCCAGCTCTCTTAATTAGGTAAATTATCCTGCTAGCCAGCTGGCTAGCCAACTGACTTAACTGGCTCACTACCAGCTAGTCAGCTGGCTAGCCAGCTGACTTAGCTAGCTGACTTAACTAGCAAATTACCTAGCTAGCCATCTGCCTTAAATAGTTAGCTGCCTACCCAGCTAGCTGACAACCAGATGTCTACATAGTTAGCTTACTAGTTATCCAACATGCTAGCTAGCTGACTTAATCATCTGACATAACTCATTAGTTAATGAGCTAGCTAGCTGACTCAATCAGCTGACTTAAGTCGTTAGCTAACAAGCTACTAGCTGACTAATCCAGATGACTTAACTGGTTAGCTAACTAGCTAGCTAGCATACTCAAACAGCTGAATTAATCCGTTTGCTAACTACCTGGCCTGCTGACTCAACCAGCTGACTTAACACGT
Source organism: Carlito syrichta (assembly GCF_000164805.1). Taxonomy (NCBI): domain Eukaryota; kingdom Metazoa; phylum Chordata; class Mammalia; order Primates; family Tarsiidae; genus Carlito; species Carlito syrichta. The sequence goes on along the minus strand of NW_006980563.1, from coordinate 1,677 downwards.
TAGTTAACTAGCTAACTACCTGACTCCATGTGCTGACTTAACCTGTTATCTAATTACCTAGCTAGCTCTCTTAACCAGCTAACTAAATTAGAAAACTGACTTAACTTGCGAACTTTGCTAGCTGACTTAACTACTTAGCTAGCTGACTTAACTGGCTGACATAACTAGTTAGCTAGCGACTTAACTACCTGAATTAAATAGTTAGCTAAATACTTAGCTGGCTGAATAACTAGCTGAGTTAAATAGATAGCTAACAAGTTAGGTTGCAGACTTAAGTAGCTGACTTAAATAGTTAGCTAACTAGTGAGCTAGCTGTCTTAGCTTGGTGACTTAGCTAGCTAGCTAGTTAGTTAGCTGACTTAGCTAGCTGATTTAACTAGTTGGCAAACGAGATAGCTAGCTGACTTAATGAGTTGGTTAACGAGTTAGCTAAATGTTTTAACTATTTGGTAAACGAGTTAACTAGCTGTCTTAATTAGTTGGGTAACGAGTTAGCTAGGTGGCTTAACTTGTTGGCTGACGATTCAGCCGACTACTTATCTGGTTTAACACATTGGCTGACTACTCTGCCGACTTGTTTGCTGGCTTAACTAGTTGACTAACTAGTTGTCCGACTAGTTAGCTGGGTTAATTAGTTGACTGACGAGGTGGCCCACAAGTTTGCTCAGTTAACTATTCGTCTGGCTAGTGTTCTGACCTAACTAGTTGGTCGACTACTTGGTCGACTAGTTGGCTGACCTAACTAGTTGTCCCACAAGTTAGCTGACTTAACTAGATATCCAGATGGCTAGGCATCTGACTTAGCTAGCTCTGTACTTCTCTAGCCACCTGGATAGCGAGCTGACTTAACTAGGTGACATAATTAGCTAGCCAGCTGACTAGCCAACAAACTTAAATAGGTCACAACCTAGCCAGCAAGCTTGCTAGCCAGCTGGCTTAACTAGCTGTCTTAACTAGCTGGCCTGGTTTCTAGCCAGTTGAATTAACTAGCATGCTGCATAGCTAGTCAGCTGGCTATCAAGCTGAATTAACTAGGTGAGTTATCTAGCTAGCCAACTGTCTACCTGCTGACTTAACTAGCAAACTACCTAACTAGACAGCTGCTTTATCACCTGACTTAACTAGGTGACTGAACTTGCTAGTCATCTGGCTAGACAGATGACATAACTAGCTAGCTACCTAGCTAGCAAGCTGGTTAGCCAGCTCTCTTAACTATCAGACATACCTAGTTAACCAGCTGTCTAGCCAGCTGACATAATTGCCTAGCTACATAGTCAGACAGCTGACTTAACTAGCTGATTTTACTAGATGGCCAGCTGGCTAGCTAATTAGATAGCCGGCAGCCTAGCCAGCTACTTAACTAGCTGTCTTAACTAAGTAGCCAGCTGGCTAGCTAGCAGAGTTAACTAGCTACCAACCTAGCTAGACAGCTTGATAGCCAGCTGACTTAACAATCTGACATAACTAGATATCCTGATGGTTAGCCAGCACACTAAACTAGCTACCTACCTATAAAGCCCTCTGGCTTGACAACAAATTAAACTACCTAACCACCTAGCTAACCTGCTGGCCAGCGAGCTGAATTAACTACGTGACTTAACTAGCTAGCCAGCTTGCTAGCCAGCTGATTTAACCAGCTAGGTACCCTGATAGGTAGCTGACTAGCCAGCTGACTAA
>NW_006980562.1:0-559 GCF_000164805.1 Carlito syrichta | reverse complement strand
GGAAACAAAATAAATATCACCACCAACAAAATCCCCCAAAACACAAAGACATAGACATGAAATCAAACAATACTGAATGAGTCCTGGATCGGCAAGGAGTTTGAGACACTTTAAATGGTTCCTGGTAACATATGAAAACTAAGATACATCTCACCACAATCTCCTGGATGCCATAAAAGTAGCAATAAGACACACACACACACACACACACACACACACACACACACACACTTAAAAACAGAAAGATTATACATAAACGGACTAATGCCACACTAAGGGTTCTGGAGAGGAAAGACCACCAAAAGCCTAACTTCAGTAGAAGAATCCAGATCCCCAAAACACCATCCCGACTACAGGACATAGAAGACAAAAGTGTCCTAGAAAATCATCAACAAAACAAAAGGCTGGTTTCTTTGACAGGACAAATAAGACTGATGGACCCCTAGCCAGATTGAGGAAGACAAAGAGAGGAAAAGTTCAATGACACAACATTAGAAATGCAAAAGGTGAAGTTTCAAATGACCCTGAAGAAATTCAAAAAGGTTAACACACATTCCTA
>NW_006980561.1:0-3580 GCF_000164805.1 Carlito syrichta | reverse complement strand
AAATCCATCCTTGAATTTTTTCTGTCTTGCTCTGAGCTCTCTCTGTGCCAGTTCATCTAAGCCCAGGGCTTAAAGGCTCCCCTGTGCAGGTATTCTGCTCCAGCATGTCTGCTCCTGCCTGCTTCAGGACCACATGATCCCCTGACCAAAAGGCTGCATAGTGTCCTGGTCACTCTCTCTCCTCCACTTCCCTGTAATTATGTTCCTCATTGAAGCCAGAGTAGTCTTACTGAAGGCAGGTCTCTCTGTTGTTTATAATCCTGTCAAGACTCCTCATTGTCTAAATATAAAGACCAAATTCATTGGATGAGATTTAAAGGGAATCCATGGTCTGATCCTTGCAGAACTCTCCAGCCTCACCCTTTGCTTCTCTTCACAACTCTGATCTTCAAGCCACCTTCATGTGCCTCAGAAGTTGCCATATGGCTTAACATCTTGCCATTTTCCTCATGTGCTCCTTTTATTCCAAGACACCCAGCCTACTGTTGCCAGTATCTCTGAAACTCTCATATTTAGTGACTTGTCTGAAGGACCACTTATCCAATGAAACCTTCCTGGATATGATTTGAGGTTAAAAAATTTGTTCATAATTTATTTTTTATAGCATCACATTACCCTGGGCTACGGCTCCTGCTATCTGGAAGTCTAGTCTCTACTATAGTCAGGAACAAAATCAAACAATTTGAACCTCCTGTGGTTGGTACTGTAATCAGGAGTGGCAGGATGCCACAGAGCATGTTAGGACATCATATGACTCTGACTCCAGAGGGAGTGACCACTGAGGGAAGATTTCAGAGATGAATAGGTCTTATTTTGGAAAGGGCAAAGGAGTACAGGGGAATGGTATCAGCAGGAGAGGCCCTGGAAAGGAGAGTGAGAGACGAGCGGATGGGTCTTTCTGATTATGGCTATTGTGTCAGTTCAGGTTTTGGATAGTTCATACAAGCAGAAGCTGGTTCATACAAGGTCTTTGAAACATACTGATGAGTTTGGAGCGTATGACAAAGGCAATTGGAAGACCTATACATTTCTGAGTTGGAAAGAGACTTGGGCACCATAGAAAGATCTGATTGTAGTGAGGGGAAAAGATTAGAACGGGCCACTGAAATGGATTGACAAAGAAAGGAGTTCAAAGCTTTTTGGGGTAGCTCAGAAAGGATGATGGTGGCTTAGAGTAGATGGTAGCACAAATGGAAATAAATGAATTCTAAAAATTCTTAGGAAGGATAAGAGAATTTGAAAGTTACTGGATATCTATGTTAGACAAGATAAAGGATGCTGCCCAGTGTTCTGATGTGGACAGTGGGTGGTGCCATTTAACAAGTATAGGCATCACTGGGGAGAGTTAAGCTTTCACAGAAAGATGAAGATCTCAGTTTTGTGTTTGAGGTACCTGAGTAACATGGAAATAGAGAAGGTCAACAGCCAATCTGAAATCTAGAAGAAAGTCTTATACGTTCATCTCATTTTACTAGACTGTAACATTTTTTATCATGTCTTAATCATCCTTGAACACCTTGTGGCTGTCATTCAGTTGACTTTCAATAACTATTTGAATGAATAAGTGAATTAATGAAATGGGAATACTCTCTAGGGTAATCTATCCTATTCACTCTTTTCCACAAAGGGCTATATTGGCTCTTTTAGTCAATCAAGATTGTCCTGTTAGCCTTTTCAGGATTCTTATCATGAGTACTTCTAGTATAGCAGAAGAGCCAGAAACAAAAGTACATTCTAAAATATCAGGAATAAATGTAAGAACCACTTTCCTCTTCAATATGAGTACATATTTTTCTGATCCCATGCTTGTGGTAGTATCTGAATTTTTTCTCCCTGATATTCGGGTTGCTTGTAAATTTAATGATGGTCTCACATAGATAGTCAAGTCCTAGTTTGTGTTATCCACACTAATATACAGATAATGAAAAATGACTATCGTTTTAACTTCTAAGTAGTTCAAATTTCTGCAAGGTACACTTACCCACATAATGAGGAAATGAATCATGCTTTCCAAAGTGTATCCTATCAAATGTCATTTTATTCCTATATTTATATTGTTTGTACTTAATCTGGAATTTTTTATAGATATTATATAGGAAAAGTGGTAAGGATTCATGTGTAAAATAATGTCACCTGCAATATAGCAGACGTGTTCTTGAGTGAATGGAGAATTTCTTGGAAAATCACAGGAACACACACATTTACTGTCATATAAGGAGCTAATTGGACCTTGTTGTAATACTGGCCAAGGAAAATCTTTGGAAGAGAGGCACTCAGGAGCTGTAGATGTTCTTTCTGGTTCCTTTGGCAGTGAGAAAAACTGTGAGTCAAGGTTAAGTCTATGAGAGCTAAATAATAGAACTGAACTAGGATTTTTTTTTCTTCCAGCAAGCAATACCCCAGGTCATGAACTCTGTCTTCAAAAATTCTAGAGACCTGAAGTGATTAAGAATTTAACTTTCTTGTGTTGATCATATACCACTAGAGAAGAAATCAAGTGAATCCACGCTCTGATGAGAAATGCTTGGGTCTGAGTAGAGGTAGTTGCAATCAGAATATAATTCAAGATGCTGGGATAGAAGATCACTGATTTCTGCAAAAAGACAAGTAGATTCCCCCCACTCCTAAGTCACTCTTGATCTTCATTTTTGACTTTCCTTTGCAAATAAGCTTTTAAAAAAGCATCCTTGATTGAGGTGAGCCATGCATACTTTTACATTACATTTTGCTTAACTCTATCTCTGCAACATAAGTACACTCTGGTTGTGCCTATGTACTTGAAGATCTGTTTGATTGAAAATACTGAAATAATTTTACAGCACATTATATCTTACAGTGTTGAAGAGTTATGATGATTTTATGGTAGAGATGTTCTGGTATCCAACAATGAGATGATACAATTTAAGTATTTTTTAAAGTGAAACTTTTTGCATAGAAACACTCTATTATTATGTCTAAGCTGATGACTCTCAAGTATTTCACTCTGTCACCAGGTTTTCTTTCTGATTTTTAGTTTGAATATCCAAGTAAGCTTCTTACATCAGGACCTCTTGGATATCATGATGATAGCTCATATTCTGCAGGCCCCGACTTGTGATTTGCTCTTCAAGTTTTGTCTGGTTCCAGTGTTTTCTATTTTAGTGCATGGCATCACCACCTATTCAGTTGTACAGTCAGAATTCCTGGATAGGATTGTGTTCTTGTGTTCTCTCTCTTATCCCATATCTACTTCATCAGCAAGCCTGGCTGATTTTTGGGGGGGGGGGGTTCCAGAATCTATTTCCTACTCTCCAACTTCCCTGAGAAAACTCTAGTCCAAAGGTTCTCAACGAGGGATGATTGTGATCAACAGGGGATTTAGCAATGTCTGTAGACATTTTCGGTTGTTACAACTGGGGAGTTGCCAGGGTAGAATCCAGGGAGGTTGCTAAACATCCTACAATTCACAGGATAGCCCCCACCAAAAAGAACTATCCAACCAGAACTATCACTTGCACCACAGTTGAGAACTTCTGCTCTATTCTAAAACCAGCAACTTAGATTGTCATTCCTGAATTACCACAGTAGCCTTTGAGGAAAT
>NW_006980560.1:0-762 GCF_000164805.1 Carlito syrichta | reverse complement strand
TTTGATATACTGAATATGGAATACAAATCGACTGGGAAAATCAGGGCATCTTACTGAGAATTAAAAGGAAATCCGGTCGTAGGAATTCTCATTTCCGGAATCTCAGGGCCTCTTGACAAGGTTTAATCAGCAATCTGGGCTTCTGGGTCCCTACATTTTCAGAGTTACTTGCTCCGTGGATACATTAAATCTGTCATTACACATCCTCAGGGTCTTTCTGGTCCTCTTGTTAGTTGTAATCAAGGATTTGGCCCTAGAAATTCTTTTGTTTCCTGGGACCATCCACGAACATAATGATATTCCCCAGAATCAAAAGTTATATTGATGTAAAATTTTTCGATTCATGTGACCTCAAAGTACTGAAAATTCTTGTGGGTGGGCAGGTAGGAATTCGGGTTTTGGGTGTGGAATATTCCACATTTTGGGGAGGTCTTGTGTAGCGGAACCAGGAATCTTGGATTCCAGTTCCCAAAGAACATTATGGACGTCTTTCTCTTGACATCCAAAAAACTGGAATTCTCAGTCTACAGGAACTGTCTTGGCATCCTGCAGAGTGAAGCCAGATGCTGGGTAGTGGAGGTCATCATATACAGGAAACGACACGTCATATTGGTAAGGAAGCATAAGGAATCTTCATTATATGAGTCCTCAGTCCCAAAACTACAGGCCGTCTTCCTAAGTGGTAACCTTGAATCACATTTTTGAACTAGGAATCTGGCTAATGGGAGTCCTCACATACAGGAAACTTCACTGCCTATGCTA
>NW_006980559.1:0-805 GCF_000164805.1 Carlito syrichta | reverse complement strand
CGCACATCGACCTGCGGGGCTCCAGAGATCCTTCCACCTCGGTCTTCCAAGTAGCCAGAATTGCAGGCATGCACTAACACACCCGGCTGATTTTTTGATTTATTGTAGAGATGAAGTCTCACTGCCCAGGCAGGTCTCGAGCTCAGGCAATCCGCTCACCCTCAGCCTCCCAAAGGCACGGGATTACATGCTGAGCCAGCGAGCACGGCGGTAGTTTTCATTGTAAAGGTCTTTCATGTCTCTGGTTAGAAGATGCCAAGGTATTTCATATTTTGTGGCTATTGTGAATGGAATTATGGTTTTTATTTGGGTTTCTGTTTGTTTATTATTGGCATAAAGAAATGCAATTGTCTTCTGCACATTTATTTTATATGCTGAAACTTTGCCAAAGGCCTTTATCAGTGTAAGGAGAATTTTGACAGATTCTCTTGGATTTTCAAGGTACACAATCATGTCATCTGCAAAGAGACATAACTTGACTTCCTCTTTTCCTATTTGGGTATCCCTGATTGCCTTCTCTTCTCTGATTGCTATAACCAGAATTTCCAATACTATATTGAACAGGAGGGGTGAGAGTAGGCATCCTTGTCTTGTTCCAGTTTTCAGGGGAAATGGTTCCAATTTTTGTCTGTTTAGGAGTATGTTGGCTGTGGGTTTCTCATAGATGGCTTTTACTATTTGGAGTTATGTTCCCCATATGCCTAGATGTTTTTATCAAGAAGTGGTGCTGGATTTTTATCAAAAGCTTTTTCTGCATCTAATGATATAATCATGTGGTTTTTGTTTTGACATCTGTTGATGTATT
>NW_006980558.1:0-801 GCF_000164805.1 Carlito syrichta | reverse complement strand
GAAAGCTACCTAGCTACCCGGCGGTCTATCCAGCTGACTTAATGAAGTGACTTAACCAGCTAGACAGCAGGCTAGAGAGTTGACTTAACTATCTAGCTTCCTAGCTAGCCAGCTGTCTAGTCAGCTGACTTAACTAGGTGACTTAACTAGCTAACCTGGTGGATAGCAGGCTGACAACTGCCTAGGTAACTAGCTAGCCAGCTGGATAGCCAGCTGACTTTACAAGATAGCTACCTACATGTTCCACAGGGTTGCCAGCTGACTTATCTATCTAGATACCTAGATAAACAGCTGGCTAGTGAAGTGACTTAACCAGGTTACTTAACTAGCTATCTGACTGGCTAGCCAGTTGACAACTAGGTAGCGACCCAGCTAACCAGTTGGCTAACCAGCTGACTTAACTTGCTGACTTAACTAGCTAGCAGGCTGACTTATCTAGCTGACTTAAGCAGCCAGCTACCTAGTTAGCCACCTGGCTTCTGTAACTGGCTTAACTAATTAACTGTCTAGCTAGCTATCTAGCTATCTAGCTAGCTAGTCAGCTGATTTACCTAGCTGAATTACTAGCTACCTAGCTACAATAACTAGCTGACTAATATAGCTAGCTTTCTAGCTAGCCAGCTGACTTAACTAGCTGAAATAACTATGTATCCAGATGGCTAGCCATCTGATTTAACTAACTTTTTAACTAGCTAACAAGTTGGATAGCCAACTGTCTTAATGAGCTGACTTTACTAGCTAGGGAGCTGGCTGCCAGCTGACTTAACTAGCTGACTTAACCAGCTTGTCACCTGGCTAGCC
>NW_006980557.1:0-315 GCF_000164805.1 Carlito syrichta | reverse complement strand
CTGCTTGTCTAATTCTGCTTCCATGCTTATTAGTTTGTTATTCATTTCCATCACAGTATTCTTTTCTGCTGTTATTTCTGACATCAGTTCCTTCCTATTTTCATCTTTTCTCTCCTCAATTTTTTTTATTCTATCTATTAATATCTTGATGTCTGGGTTTGTTTCATATGACCAGTCATTCTGGGGGCTCTTCATTGTTTGTGTTCCAAAGTCCGTTTTCTCAGTGTCTGACCTTCCAGGGGTCTGTGTGAGACCTATATTCTTCCTTTGGTTTTTCTTCATTTATGCGGGTTTTTCTCTACTTTTCCTTCCCTC
>NW_006980556.1:0-379 GCF_000164805.1 Carlito syrichta | reverse complement strand
CCACCTGTCTTTCCTCCCTGATGTCTGCCACATATAGGATTTCATCTGTGTGTCCACAAGCCTACAGTGTCCCCGCCCTCTGTCTCATCAAAGCATCTCAATCTCACCTCCTGACAAGAACTGCATATGACCAGTCAAGACATCTTTGAACCCATCTCTGATCTGCAAGGCACCACTTGGAAATCCTTCCTCTTCCCCTGGACTATTCAATGAGAATATCACATGTAATGATTTGTGGTTCCTTCCTTCCTTCCTTCCTTCCTTCCTTCCTTCCTTCCTTCCTTCCTTCCTTTCTTTCTTTCTTTCAGTTGGAGTCTCACTCTGTCGCCAAGACTGGAGTGCAGCGACTGCTGCCAGCCACCGCAGCCTTGACCTGCTG
>NW_006980555.1:0-306 GCF_000164805.1 Carlito syrichta | reverse complement strand
TCTCTCTCTCTCTCTCTCTCTCTCTCTCTCTCTCTCTTTCTCTCTCTCTTTGTGTGTGTGAATGTATACACACAAACACATACATAAAATCAGAAATTCATATGAGATCCAAGCCAACCCAGTGCTGAGTGTGCTTGTGTCAAGGAGGCTGTGTTGAGGTTTGTGTTGAGGCTGTGGAAGGATACTGAGCAGACGGTGGTGTTGACTACAGAAAAAAGTCAGGCTTTCTCTTTAGAGCATCTGTCCATAGAGTGGCAGGGGGCAGAGGGGGGGCTCATGGGACCATGTTGAGGCAGAAAGGAGCAG
>NW_006980554.1:0-707 GCF_000164805.1 Carlito syrichta | reverse complement strand
TGGCCCAGTTCCACCCTCACATCTACCAGCTGTGCGATCTCGAAAGTTTCTTCTCCCTGAAGCTCTTCCTGTCCACATGTGGGCAGCACACATGGGACACTAACAATGCCACCTGTCAGGTCACTGTGCAGATTCAAAGTGACAAGATATCGAGAAAATGGGTGTGGCCTAGCTTTGGTGGTGTCCAGGATTTACTGAGAGGAGAGCAGGTCCCTGTGTCACCTTGTCATCACCAGCTTCTGCAACTTTGATAGCCTGACGTATACTCGATTTCATGGCCGACACCCGAATAGAGGAGCTCCTAGTTGGAGCTGCTGCTGGCAGTGTGCTTGTGATTGGAAAGATGGACTGACAGCTGGCCAGAGTGGATGTCAGCCTTGGCTTCAGAATGAGCAGTCGCGAGCCCTTCTCCGGAGCTGGTTTGAGCTCCTTGTAGATCCCGGGTATTAGGCCCTTGTCAGATACATGAATGGCAACAATGTACTCCTATCCGGGGATTTTCCTCCCTGCTCCCTGGATGGTTTCTTTTGCTGTGCAGAGGTGAGGCCCCACTCGTCTATCATTGCTTTTCACGTTATTCCCTTTTGGGGATTGGATTGTGTACGGTTTGCCTGCTCCTACGTGCATGAGTGCGTCTTCTGCATTTTCTTCTCTTTGATCCATTTGGAGTTGATTTTTGTTTATGGGCATGAGGTAGGGGTGCTGTT
>NW_006980553.1:0-301 GCF_000164805.1 Carlito syrichta | reverse complement strand
AAGAGATCCCGGAGTGTGGGTGCTGTGAAAGAGCACACATGGCAGGAGTGGGGGAATAGGTGGAGGTTAGAGTGTCTCTATAAAACCCTATAGAGACATAGGTAAAGACTAGATAGATAGATAGATAGATAGATAGATAGATAGATAGATAGATAGATAGATAGATAGATAAGGACAATAAGGAGAGTGGGACTGAAAGAAGAACTTTTCTATTTTCTTAGACCTAGCGTACTGCATAGAGAAATTGCCTGGTGCTGAGGCAGTAAAGGTGAGAAAGGAAGAGCAAACAATTGTGCAGTCA
>NW_006980552.1:0-311 GCF_000164805.1 Carlito syrichta | reverse complement strand
GCTAGCCAGCTGGTTAGCCAGATAACTAAAGGCACTAACTTAACTAGTTAGCCAGCTTGCAAGCCAGTTGACTTAACTTGCTCTCTACCTAGCTTGCCTAGCTAGCTGACTTAATTAGCTAACTAGATGACTTACCTAGCTCGCTTTTTGGCTAGCCAGCTATTCAGCCAGCTGACTTAACTGGCTGAATTAACTACCTTGCATGCTTGCTAGCCAGCTGAATTAACTAGCTTGTTACATAGCTAGCCAGTTGGCTAGCCAGCTGAATTAACAAGGTGAATTAAATTGCTAGCCAGCTGGCTAGCAAGCTG
>NW_006980551.1:0-318 GCF_000164805.1 Carlito syrichta | reverse complement strand
CTCGTGTAACCAAGATTCCTTATTCTTCCATAGCAACAGGTCGGTAGTGTTCTGTATATGAGGACTCCCATTACTGAAATTCCTGCTTCATTCTCAGCAAGACGCCAAGATATTTCCTGGTGACCTCCCAAAAAGTTCCTGAGGAATTTGTACACACGATTCCTGGTCCCTTTTCAAAAGACACACTAAAAGTGTGGCGACAAAGAAGCCCAGATTGCAGATTAAACCCTATCAAGAGACTTTTTAGATTTAGGCGACAGAGAACTCCAAAAACCGGATTCCCTTTCCGTTCTCAGCAAGATGACCCGAATTTCCCTG
>NW_006980550.1:2120-2497 GCF_000164805.1 Carlito syrichta | reverse complement strand
GGGGAGAGCTCCCTGGGTCAGACTGGCAAGTGGACTTCACCGTCATGCCCCCCGTCCGTAACAACAAATACCTTCTGGTCCTGGTTGACACCTTCTCCGGGTGGGTCGAGGCCTATCCCACCTCAAATAAGTGGGCTGCTACATGGAATCTATTTTAGCCAACCACATCATCCCTCGGTTTGGGGTCCCCTTCTCCATTCAGTCAGATAACAGGCCTGAATTCACCTCACAAGTCGTTCAGTCTCTAATGGCTGCCTTCAACATCAAATGGCACTTTCACATTCCGTATCACCCACAATCATCAGGAAAGGTTGAACGAACTAACCACACACTAAAGGATATCCTCACCAAACTCTCTCTCGAACTCCATCAGGACT
>NW_006980550.1:0-431 GCF_000164805.1 Carlito syrichta | reverse complement strand
CCTCATTACAACGACCTCTGCTGGCTGCCGTCCCACTTCCTGTCTCACCCAACAGTAATAATACCCTCAACCTGTCTTCCACCGGAGAGGCCATCACCAAACCTCACGTTCCACTTTGGGAAGTGGCATCCAACTCCTCTTACCTCTGTATTGGTCCATCCAATGTTCCCACTCTCCATTCAAATAGCTCTCTCTGCTCAACCACCATAAACTCGACAAACAGACACGTCCTCCCGCCTGGCCTCTTCTTATGGTACAATGGCACCCCCCCCAGACCTCCAATCTCACCTCCCCCTGTATAGTTGTTACACTAATCCCACAGCTCTCTCTCTGCTCCATTGCTGACCTCCAGGCCCTCTTGACTCCCAAATACCGACGCAAGAGGGCTGTCTTCCTTCCAGTCATGGTAGGATTGTCCCTGGCTTCCGCAG
>NW_006980549.1:0-345 GCF_000164805.1 Carlito syrichta | reverse complement strand
ATTGCATTCAATATCAATATCACTTAATACAATATCAGAAATCACAATCATATACACAATTATTCAGAGAAAAAGAAACAATTCACGTAGAATTTACAATCAAGTGTGCATGTGCATGTACATGTACACATATTTGGTAAAATACACAGATACAAATATGGATAAAGCACTTGTTAAATACATAAAATATAAATAAAATTTTGGGGAATTTAAAAAATTTTTTAAGCTTGTAGTTTTAAATTTTTCGAATAAACAGCAAATCTGCAGTGAATAGGTTGCATAGAACAGTGTTATGAGTCTTATATTCAGATGCTTTTTACATAAGAGTGAAGAAGTTATGGCTTG
>NW_006980548.1:0-411 GCF_000164805.1 Carlito syrichta | reverse complement strand
CACCTAGGTGCCAGCTGGGAGAGGGCCTCTGTGGCTTGTGCGCTCCCTGCAGTCTTCCTTCCCAGATTTCTGCTGCGCCGCCTGAGCCTCCAGCCTTTCTTTTTTTTTCTTTTCTTTCTTTTTTTTCCTTTTTATTTTTCTTTCTTGTTTTTTTCTTTTTTTTGAGTTGGAGTCTCACTTTGTTTTCCAGGCTGGAGTGCAGTGGCATGCTCATGGCCACCACAGCCTCAACCTCAGCCTTATAAGTAGCTGGAACTACCAAGCCCAGCTAGAATTTGTGATTTATTGTAGAGATGAAGTTTCACCAACTTGCCCAGGCTGATATTGAACCTCGAAGCTTAGGCAATTCTTTCTCCTTGGCCTCCAAAAGTGCTGGGATTACAGGCTGAGCCACCGCGCACCTGGTTGCCT
>NW_006980547.1:0-663 GCF_000164805.1 Carlito syrichta | reverse complement strand
GGCTAGCCAACTTGCTAGGTAGGTAGTTAGCTAATTAAGTCAGCTAAATAGATAACAGACGAGGTAGTGAAATCAGCAATTTAAATCAGCAAGCTAGCCAACTGACAAGCTGGTTAAGTCAGCTAGTTTAATCAAATATCTAGCCAGCTGGCTAGGTGGTAGCTAGCTAATTAAATCAGCTTACTAGGCAGCTGGCTAGCTGTTAAAGACAGCTAGTTAAGTCAGCTGGATAGTCTGCTGACTAGGTAGATAGCTAGCAAGTTAAATGAGGTGGCTAGCCAGCTTGCTAGCTTAAGTCAGCTAGGTAAGTCAGCTGGCTAGCCAGCTGACTAGCTGGTTGGTTGTGTCAGCAACTTAAGTAGACTGGAAACCAGCTGGCTAGCTAGATAAGTCAGCTAATTAAGTCAGCTGGCAACCAGCTGGCTAGCTAGTTGTCAGCTAACTAAGTCAGTTGGCTATACAGCTGATTATCTATTTAAAAAGCTAGGTAGGTCAAATGGCTAGCCTTTTGGTTAGCAGGCTATTTCAGCTAGTTAAGTCAGCTGGCTAGCTTGGAAGCTAGCTATTAAGTCAGATTGTTATGTCAGCTAGCTAGCTAGTTAAGTAAGCTGTCTAGCTAGATAGCTAGCTAAGTATCTAGCTAGGTAAGCCACCTAGTTTAGC
>NW_006980546.1:0-303 GCF_000164805.1 Carlito syrichta | reverse complement strand
TGTTAATCGATTGTAAGGCCAAGAACAGCTAGCCTCTAAGAAGACCATATTCAAAGAAAACCACACCCATGTCACAATGGGATGACATCTTACCTTCCTGACTTGCTATCCTAGAATTCTATACCCAGCAAAAACAACCCTTTAAAATTAAGATAAAATAAAATTAGTTTAGGCAAATCAAAAGGGAGTCAATTTATCAATAGCAACCGTTCACCAAAATGAGGTACATCAAGGGAGTTCCTGAGGCAAAAGGAAAATGATCCTATAAGGAAATATGGAGGAGAAGCGAGCATAAGATATAGT
>NW_006980545.1:2486-10279 GCF_000164805.1 Carlito syrichta | reverse complement strand
GTCTAATATTATTATGGCTACTCCAGCACTCTTTTGGTTACTGTTTTCTTGGTGTATGTTCTTTCATCCTTTTACTCCCAGTCCAAAGTATGTTCCCTATTAAAAGCATAAAGGGGAATACTGCTTTTTATATTCAGTGTGGCAGTCTCTGCCTTTTGATTTGAGTATGTCATGAACTTAGTACACAAATGCTAGGAGTGTTCTATATTTCTTGGGTCTTTTTTGTTCCTCTAGTCCTCCACATTACTACTATCTTTTGTGTTAAATAAATATTTTCTAATGTACTATTTTGATTCCTCTGGTTTCTTTAAATATATTTTTAAAAGCTATTTTATTAGAACTTACTCTAGGGATGACAAGCTGCATCCCAGCTAAAACTATTTCAGATTAGTACAGCTAGCTCCCTTTGTATATGGACATTTGCTCCAGTATACCTCCCTTAGTTCCCACTTGTTTTTTGCCATTATTATGAAAAATATCTTTATACATTATAAGCCCAACAATACTATTGTATAACAGTTATTTTTATGTAATTTTCTTTTCTTTTTATTTTCCTTTTCTTTTCTTTTTTTTATGAGTTGGAGTCTCACTCTGTTGCCCAGGCTGGAGTGCAGTGGCATGCTCACGGCCACCCCAGCGTCGACACGTTGGTCTCCGGCGATTCTTCCGCCTCAGCCTTCCCAGTAGCTGGAACTACAGGTACTCACTACCACGCCCGGCTAATTTTTTGATTTATTGTAGCGATGAGGTCTCGCCAAGTTGCCGGGGCTGGTTTCGAACCCGTGTGCCTAGGCAATCTGCGCGGCTCAGCCACCCAAAGTGCTGGGATTACAGGCTGAGCCACCGAGCCTGGTCAATTTTTGACTTATTGTAGAGACTCACCAAATTGCCCGGGCCAGGTCTCGAACCCATGGGCTCAGGCAATCTACTTGCCTCAGCCTTCCAAAGTGCTGGGATTCCAGGCTGAGCCACCGAGCCAGCCATGCAATTGTCTTTTAAGTCAAAGAAATGTCTTCATCTGTTTATGCTGCTATAACAAAATACTGAGACTGGGTCCTCCAGTATCCTGGGTCCCTCCCTTGAAACAGTTCTGTCCTCAAGGCCCGGAGTGATGGGCCTGTGATGAGAGGGGCACCCATCAAAGATCTCTGAAATGGCTTCAGGGTCATTCTCCCAGTGTCTTGATGAATAGCATCTGACTTCCTTCTATTCGTATTAATCTCCTTATCAGAAAGCTGCTTGACTACACACTTAGATTTTCTCTCCTAAACATACTTTTTTATTCTTCGCACAGTCAGGCTGAGAATTTTCAAATCTTTGTTTTCTGCATCTTGCTTATTGATATATTCAAGCCAGGGTTTCACTCTATTGCCCAGGCTGGAGCACGGCGGCATGATCACAGCTCACCACAGCCTTGAACTCCTGGGCTCAGGTGATCCTCCTGCCTCAGTCTTCCGAGTAGCTGGGACTACAGCCATGTGCCACCATACTCAGCTAATTTTTTTTTTTTGGTAGAGATGAGGTCACACTATGTTGGCCAGGCTAGTCTTGAACTCCTGGGCTCAAGCAATCCTCCCACTTCAGTCTCCCAAAGTGCTGGAATTACAGGCATGAGCCACTGCACTTGGCCCTGTTTATTTTTTTTAAATATGTATTTTTAAATTTTATTTATTTCTTAAGTCTTATTTTATTCACAGTGTACATGTGCAGGTTTGTTACATGGGTATTATGTGATGGTGAGGTTTGGGATTCTGTTGAGCCTCTCATCCAGGTGGTGAGCACGGTACCTAATAATGGTAGTTTTTCAAACCTTGCCCCCACCCCCCTCTTCTTTAGGAGTCTCCAGTGTCTATTATTTCTGCTTCCCTTTAAATTATGCATTACATCTTTAAACAGTATCTCTCTTCTTGCATTTTACTACAGTCAATCAGAAGTTATGCTGCACTCTAAATACTTTGCTGCCTAGAGATTTCTTCTGCCAAACATGTCAGTTCATTGTTTTTAAGATCTACCTTCCATAATGTCCTAGGACGTGGACATAATTCAGCAAGGTTCTTTGCCACTTTGTACCAAGGATGGCCTTTCCCCCAGTTTCCAATACCTTGTACCTTATTTCCATCTGAGACTTCATCAGCGTAGGCTTTACTGTCCATATTTCTACCAGCATTCTGGTCTCAATCACTTAGTTAATCACTAAGAATACCGAAGCTTTCCCTACAGCTCTTCTCTTCTGAGTCCTCGCCAGAATCACCCGTAATGCTCTGATCGTGGTAACACAGACTTTTTCCAGCGTCCACTTCAAAACTATTTATGTTAGTCTGTTTTGTGCTGTTATAACTGAGGAACCCAAGAGACTTAAGAGGCTATACTTGCCACATACCCCTACCTCACGTTCACTGCACTACATTTCACTAACCCCCACCTCACGTTTAATATATTTTATAAATTCCTACCTCACATACACTGTAGTTTAAAAATTCTACCTCTGATCCCGTGAGACTAGGCACGAATGGGTGCCTGGTAGCGACAGCAATTTTAAAGCTTTCACCATAATTTAAACGGTGTATACTTAACTCTGTAAACCCCTCCTGAACATTCCTTTGCTGAAATTAGGGTAGACCTGGTGGCGCCAGTCGCCCTCCCGGTGGGCTCTGCGTTGTTTCAAACCTCCTGCCTGCTTGCTCAAGTTAATTAGTTGCATAAACCTAGCTTATCTGGCATTCCATTCCACCCGCTTAGCAGTTACTTGTCCATCAGAAGTAACTAAGCCTGAGCCCGTGCAAAACGAACTCGAATCAACCAATCAGTCTTTGTAACTGCGTCATATAGTTTCCATCCAACCCTGTGTGCACAAGTTTGTAAAGCCACCCCACTCCCTCAGAATTATGTATAAAAGGTGCGTGTTAGCCTGGATCTGGGCTCTCGTCCCTGAAGCCGCTGCGTCGGTTTCAAACATGAGCCCAGAATCGAGCCTGAATAAAGACCCTCATGTATTTGCATCAGATCTGGCTCTCTGGTGGTCTTTCGGATTTTGAATTTTGGGTTAAACATTTGGAGGTCCCACTGAGATCCCAGAGACGTCCAAGACCCCGGCCCGGAGGGTCTCAACGCCGGCAGGTGAGTGTAATTAATTGTCTATCTGTCTGCTTGTCTGCCTGCTTGTCTGTCTGTCTGCTTGTCTATTAGAGCGCTTCTTGTAGGATATCCATCCCGTAAGGCCGGAAGAAGGTGTGGGCAGACACGCTCTGGGGCCGCCGGCCGGGGATCCTGGGAAACGTCCCTTGATCCCATCTGGAGGACAGGGCGGAAGCCGTCCTCACCCGTAAGGAAGTCCAGGCGCCGAGAGGCGCGGACTTAGCCTAAGTTCAGTTTAGCTCCCGGACGCACTGGCAGGCCGGCGAGAGGCGGTCGTCTGGTACGCCCGACTTTTCGGGCATGTACCAGGCCCCCATTTGGAGGATAGCGCTGTCCTCATATGTGAAGGTAGCCCAGCACCAGGAGGTGCAGAACTCACCTTCAGATCGGTTTTGTCTTTGTCTCCACAGCCGTAGAAAATCGTACTTTTATGTTGGTGGTGTCTTATTGTCTGCTGTGTTTGTGTATGTGTTACTGTGGACGGAAAACATGGGACAGAGACTGACCACCCCTCTAACCCTCATGACTGACCACTTCTTGGACGTTAAAGAGAGGGCTAATAATCTGAGTGTAATCATTCGCAGGAAAAAGCTCCGGACCCTCTGCGAGTCCGAGTGGCTGTCCTTTGGTGTAGGATGGCCACCAGAGGGCACATTTTCACCACGTATAGTTTTTCAGGTTAAAGATGTTATTTTTCAGGAGGAACACAGCCACTGGACCAGGTACCCTATATCCTGGCATGGCAAGATATTATTCATAACCCTCCCCCGTGGGCCAAGGCTTTTGTTCCACCCCAGGCACAGGTGGGACCGGCATACCGGATCTTGGCCGCACGGGAGGGAAAAACCAGAAATGGCGAGTCCCCAGAAGACAAGGTGCAGGCCAAACCTCCGCTCTATCCGGTCCTGCCGGACTCAGAGCCGGAAGATTTGTCTTTTCCCCCTCCTTAACCAAGGATCCCCTCGGCACCCCCGGCACCCGAAGTGGGTGGCACGGGGGGAGAGGGCCTCTGGGGAACCGGCTCCTGCGCCCCGAGCAGAGGAACCCCGGAACAGACCAGCGCCGGGGACGTGCGGACGCACTGGCCGGGGAGCCCCAGCACCGGAAGAGGGACCCACCAACTCCACTGTGCTCCCCCTCCGAGTCTTCAGGCCTCCAGATGAAACTGGAGAACAGCCCCTACACTATTGGCCGTTCTCCACCTCTGACTTATTTAACTGGAGGACACAAACGGCTAAGTTCTCTGAAAATCCAAAATATTTAACTGACCTGTTAGAAAGCATTCTTTTTACCCACCAGCCCACCTGGGATGATTGCCAAATGCTTTTAAAGGTTCTCTTCACAATGGAAGAAAGGGAACGTATTCAGACAGAAGCCCGGAAATTGGTTCTGGGAGAAGACAGGCAGCCAACCCAAAACCCAGATGTCATCAATGCAGCTTTCCCCCTGTCTCATCCTGCATGGGACTTCAACACGGCTGAAGGTAAGGAGAGGCTCTGGGTCTATCACCAGACTCTGATGGCGGGTCTCAGGGCTGCGGCACGCAAGCCCACTAATTTGGCCAGGGTATATGATGGTAGACAGGATAGAAATGAAAGCCCGGCTGCCTTCCTAGAAAGGGTCACGGAGGCCTTCAGGCGGTATACTCCTATGGACCCGGAGGCACCAGAGAATAAGGCAGCAGTCATGATGGCTTTTATTAACCAGGCTGCCCCAGACATTAGAAGAAAATTGCAGAAAGTAGAAAGGTTGGGTGAGAAAAGCCTCCAAGAATTATTAATAGTGGCAGAAAAAGTGTACAATAACCGAGAAAGTACAGAGGACCAGCAGGCCAGGGTAAACGATCACCAAACCGGCAACTTGGCTAAAATCCTGCTAGCCACTACTGCCAATGACCCTCAGGAAAAGCAGAGATGTCTCAAGCAATTGACCGGAGAGCCAGGTAAGAAAAGCGGTTTCCAAAAAGGATGCCCCAAATTAGCTAGAAACCAGTGTGCATACTGCAAGAAAGAAGGACCTTGGGTGAGAAATTGTCCAGAAAGACCTCTGGAGCCTACCTCAAGCGAGCTAAAAGTCCTAATCCTAGAAAATTAGGGGAGTCAGGGTTTGGAACCCCCCCCGAGCCCAGGGTAATGTTGAAGGTGGAGGGGAAACCCATGCAATTCCATGTAGATACAGGCACGGAGCATTCCGTCCTGTTAAAGCCACATGGAAATATAACAAATAAAGTCTCATGGGTGCAATGGGCCACGGGCACCAAGCCATATCCGTGGACCACCCAAAGAATGGTAGACCTTGGTGTAGGCCAAGTATCCCACTCCTTCATAGTTATTCCAGACTGCCCATACCCCCTACTAGGCCGGGACTTGCTTACCAAGGTGGGTGCCCAAGTCAACTTCCACTCAAAAGGCACCGAAGTCTTGAACAGAGATGGGTACCCTATCCAGGTGCTTACTATCAACCTAGAGGACGAATATCGCCTCCACCAGGGCCCACCACCACCACCAGCAGAAAATATAAGCCAATGGTTGCAGGACTTTCCCCAGGTGTGGGCAGAGGCAGGGGGAGCGGGACTAGCCAAACACCAGCCGGCAGTGTTCATTGAACTCAAAGCGGGAGCCGATCTGGTCAGGGTCCGGCAGTACCCAATGCCTCTAGCCACACGAGAGGACATAACCCCTCACATCCAGTGGTTACTAGATGCAGGAATACTGCGGGCCTGTCAGTCAACCTGGATCACTCCCCTCTTGCCAGTGTAAAAGCCGAATTCCAACGACTACAGGCTGGTCCAGGACCTGCGTGAAGTCAACCGGCGGGTAATGGACATACACCCTACAGTCCTGAATCCCTACACTCTACTCACTGCTCTGCCCCCAACCAGAACATGGTACACTGTGCTGGATTTAAAAGATGCCTTTTTCAGCCTACTCTTGGCCCCAAAAAGTCAGGACATCTTCGCCTTCAAGTGGATGGACCCGGAAAGAGGTATCAACGGCCAGCTCACCTGGACGCGACTGCCCCAAGGGTTCAAGAACTCGCCCACCATCTTCGATGAGGCACTGCATGAGGACTTAGGTGAGTTCCGCACGAGAAACCCCAACCTGACTTTGTTACAGTATGTAGATGATATCCTACTAGCGGCAGAGGACGAAGACACATGCCTGCGAGGCACCAGGGACTTGCTGCAGACTCTGGGCACCCTGGGGTACTGCGCCTCAGCCAAAAAGGCACAAATCTGCAAAACAGAGGTAAGCTACCTGGGGTACAAAATAAAGAAGGGCAAAGGTGGCTGACGGACACCAGAAAAGAAACAGTCCTGAAAATTCCCACACCGCAAAATGTCCGACAAGTACACGAGTTCCTGGGGTCAGCGGGGTTCTGTCGCTTGTGGATACCTGGGTTCACTGAGTTGGCTAAGCCACTGTATGAGGCCATTAAAAAGAAGCAGGACTTTGTTTGGACAGAGGCTATGAGCCAAGCCTTTAGCAACCTCAAACAAGTGTTACTCTCAGCCCCAGCCCTTGGGTTACCTGATTTGACAAAGCCATTCTATCTATATGTGGATGAGCTAAAAGGAATTGCAAAAGGAGTCCTAGTACAGCAGCTGGGTCCCTGGAAAAGGCCCATAGCCTACCTTTCAAAGAAGTTAGATCCGGTAGCGGCGGGATGGCCCCCATGTTTAAAAATCATTGCAGCGGTCGCCACCATGGTCAAAGACGCCGACAAAATAACCACGGGGCAAGAACTGTATGTGACTACCCCCCATGCCATCGAAGTCGTGCTCAGGCAACCACCGGACCGGTGGATAAGTAACGCTTGGTTAACACACTACCAGGGCTTACTTTTAAACCCCGCTAGAATCTTGTTCCAGACTCCCACCTCCTTGAACCTGGCTATGCTGCTCCCCAATCCGGACTGTGAGGCACCTCTCCATGACTGTCAGGAAATCCTGGCCCAAGTACCCGGAGTGAGGCCCGATGTTCAAGAGCAGCCCTTGCCCAACGTCGAAGCCCCCTGGTACACTGACGGCAGCAGCTTTTTCCGAGACGGGGCCAGGTATGCAGGGGCCGCCGTAACCACAGAAACGGAGACAGTTTGGGCGGAGCCACTGGCAGCCGGGACTTCAGCACAACGAGCCGATTTAGTCGCGCTAACAAAGGCACTGACTCTGAGACAATCCCCTAAAGCTAAGATTGCGCCATTCTCATGTATTTCCAGAAAGCTAATGACATGTATAACATGCTTTTTATACAATGCCATAGTACTAACCTCCGAGGCCTCATACAACCCCCATCTACCTCTAAATTTAACATGACAGGTTTTAACCGTCAGGTCAGGAGATAGCAAAATTATTTTCCAGACTTCCAACCTCGCTCCCCTGAATACTTGGTTCCCAGCCCTAACCTGTGATCTAAAAGAAATGTACTCCTATTCTGACTGGGCTGGCATGGTGACTAA
Organism: Carlito syrichta; assembly: GCF_000164805.1. Taxonomy (NCBI): domain Eukaryota; kingdom Metazoa; phylum Chordata; class Mammalia; order Primates; family Tarsiidae; genus Carlito; species Carlito syrichta. The sequence continues at coordinate 2,686 of NW_006980545.1, read as the reverse complement.
AGTAATTTCTAAGCTAGGCTACAACAGACAGTATCAATTCTATGTATGTCCCGCCCTTGACCAAGACGAGGCGTGTGCAGACTCCGGTCAGTACTATTGCCCAGCATGGTCCTGTGTCTCCACAGGCGACATACCCTGTACTCCAGTCAAACCCATGACTTAATCACTGTGCAGAGAAACCCCTCGGGTTACAGAAAAGG
>NW_006980545.1:551-2466 GCF_000164805.1 Carlito syrichta | reverse complement strand
GAGACAGTTTGGGGGAGCCACTGGCAGCCGGGACTTCAGCACAACAAGCCGATTTAGTCACGCTAACCAAGGCACTGACTCTGAGAGCAGGAAAACGAGTGAACATTTTACACCCACAGCAGGTATGCATTCACCACGGCACACATACATGGGGCCATCTACAGAGAAAGGGGGCTACTGACAGCAGAAGGAAAAATTAATAAAAATAAGACTGAGATCCTTGAATTACTACAGGCCCTCTGGTTGCCTAAGGCATTAGCCATCATTCATTGCCCAGGGAACCAGACTGTGGACACACCAGTAGCCAGGGGCAATCGCTTGGCAGATTTAAAAGCAAAGGAGGCAGCTATTTCTGTGGACTGTGTCTTGGTGACCACGCTGCCATACCCAGGGCCACCGGCATTGCCAAACAGCCCAGAGTACACAGAAGAAGATTTAAACTGGATCAAGCAACAACCAATGGTACAATGTTTCCACGGTTGGTGGAGGGTGGCAGATTGCAGCGTAATTTTACCAGAAAAATTAGGACAACGGCTCCTCACAAAAATGCACAAAAGTACGCACATGGGAGTAAAAAGATGAGAGACCTAATATGCCATGCAAAAATAACCATCAAAGACTCACACCACAAAATTGCACAAATCGTGGACAAGTGCCACGCTTGCCGAGTAACTAATGCCTCTACACACAAATCTAACCCAGGAACCAGAGTTAGAGGAGACCGGCCAGGAGCATACTGGGAAGTAGACTTCACAGAGGTAAAGCCTGGAAAATATGGTTACAGGTATTTACTGGTGTTTATAGATACTTTTTCAGGTTGGACTGAGGCGTTTCCCACAAAACATGAAACGGCTCAAATAGTGGCCAAGAAGCTCCTAGAGGACATCATGCCAAGGTATGGATTCCCCATCCGAATAGGTTCGGACAATGGACCAGGCTTTGTCTCTAAGGTAACGCAAGGAATAGCTCGGGTTCTTGGGGCCGATTGGAAATTACATTGTGCATATAGACCCCAGAGTTCAGGGCAAGTAGAACGTATGAATAGAACATTAAAAGAGACCCTAACCAAATTGGTCCTGGAGACTGGCGGTGACTGGGTGACTCTCCTCCCCTTTTCCCTCTATAGGGTGCGTATCTCCCCCTATAAAATGGGCCTCACCCCTTTTGAAATCATGTTTGGCATTCCGCCACCTATTATTCCGAGCCTGAAATCTGAAATGCTTGCTAAATTCGATGACCAACAACTTCTTTTTTCTTTGCGGGCACTGCAAAAGGCACATGAACAGGTGTGGCCCATACTAAAGGCTCTCTACGAGACCGGGCCGCCCCCGAACACACACTGTTATAGACCAGGAGACTGGGTGTACGTCTGCCGCCACCAGCACCAGACGCTGCAGCCACGCTGGAAAGGGCCCTACGTTGTCGTCTTAACCACGCCCACCGCACTCAAGGTAGATGGCATCGTCCCATGGATCCACTACACCCACGTCGGACCAGCTGAGCCTTTCGCAGTGCTCCAAGACTACGTGCCAAAATGGAAAAGCGAACGGGACAAGGACAATTCCCTAAAGCTGAGATTGTGCAATTCTCATGTATTTCCAGAAAGCTAATGACATGTATAACATGCTTTTTATACAATGCCATAGTACTAACCTCCGAAGCCTCGTACAACCCCCATCTACCTCTAAATTTAACATGACAGGTTTTAACCGTCAGGTCAGGAGATAACAAAATTATTTTCCAGACTTCCAACCTCGCTCCCCTCAATACTTGGTTTCCAGCCCTAACCTGTGATCTAAAAGAAATGTGCTCCTATTCTGACTGGGCTGGCGTGGTGACTAAAGTAATTTCTAAACTAGGCTACAACAGACAGTATCAATTCTATGTATGTCCCGCCCATGACCAAGACGAGGCG
>NW_006980545.1:0-446 GCF_000164805.1 Carlito syrichta | reverse complement strand
CCAGCTCAGACTACTACATACCCCCAGAAAACAATTGGTGGGCATGTTCTACTGGCTTAACTCCGTGTTTTCACGGACAGGTCCTTAACCAGTCTGCAACTAATTTTTGTGTAATGGTTCAATTGTTACCAAAAATCCACTACCACTGAGAGGAAGACGTGCTCCGGGTCTATGCTACAGATTATCTCCGGAGAAACAAAAGAGAGCTATTCACCGCCACATCACTGGCGGTCATTCTTGAGCTAGGGTTAGCAGGAACCGGAACAGGTACTGCAGCCCTAATTACCCAGAAACAACAGTATCACAGCCTCAGGGCTGCCATAGATATAGATATTGAAAGAATTGAAACCTCCATCTCTCACCTCCAGGAATCCCTAACCTCATGGTGCGAGGTGGTCCTACAAAACAGAAGGGGGCTAGATTTATTGTTCCTACAACAAGGAGGA
>NW_006980544.1:0-304 GCF_000164805.1 Carlito syrichta | reverse complement strand
GAGCTGACTTATCTAGGTGGCAAATAGTTAGCCAATTGGCTTGCCAGCAGACTTAAGTAGCTAGCTATCCAGCAAGGCAGCTGGCTATCCAGCTGACTTAACTATCTGATTAACTAGCTGACTTAACTAGCTAGCTACCTAGCAAGTCAGCTGTCATTACTAGCTGAAATAACAAGCTAGCTACCTAGCTAGCTAACTATCTACAAGCTAGCCAAGTTAACTAGCTGACTTAACTAACTAGCTGGCTGACATAACTATCTGACTTAACTCACTAGCTACCTAACTATCCAGCTGACTTAACAAG
>NW_006980543.1:0-309 GCF_000164805.1 Carlito syrichta | reverse complement strand
TGGAAAACAATTTTATCAACAAGAATAAGTGCTTTTTGTGCAGTTCCTTTTCCATTAGTCGTACAGATTCTTCTCAATTCCAAAGTAAGTGAGGTTAGCATGTTTTCCTCTCATCCTTTTCAGTGAGAGTTGCTTCACATGTTTGCAGTATAGTGAGATTATCTTGTCCTACTTTGCATTTCTTCCTGGAATCCCAACTTTCTAAATATTTTTTTGAATTTATATACATTAAGATAAACTCTTTGGGAGCGCCATGGCCAAAGCAGAAACCGAGCTCAGCTTCTGAGTTGCAGGGGAGACCTTGAGTGG
>NW_006980542.1:0-611 GCF_000164805.1 Carlito syrichta | reverse complement strand
AGCACTCCATTTAAGTATGATACAGTAGTAAAATTAAAATTGTTTCAAAAAAATCCCAGATTTTTATATTTTCAGATTTCTAGACTACATAATTTTAAAAAATATTAACAGCTTTCAAAAGAGTTTTAGAGTTTGTTTTTTTTTTACCAACATATGTGGACTTTTCTCCAGTTGTTCATCCTGTGGGACACACAAGAGTCTATAACCTATGAAAAGGCTAATCTTAGTCATCCCAGAAATCTCTTTTGTTCCCTTTTTATTTTTCCAGAAAAGTAGGCAACTTACAGAAATAGAAATCCTAACCAAGAACCCTATGCTGCCAACAATGGAGAACAATGTGATACTTGAAGCATAGTTACTTTTCTTAGCTTAAAATGTTCTTTTCTGCCTCCTGTCACAGTAAAGAAAGGATACTCTGGATGGAAACCAAGTGTGTGTAACTAAAGAAGAGTCCCCACACAGGAAAGGAATAAAACCATTTTATGTGAAGTGCGAATAAGGATCCCTATATTTCTTTGCCACCTCTGTTACATGGACCTCGAGTTAGATACTTCTGACTCTCAAGATTTTAATTTCCTCAGTCACAAGAAGTGAGCAAAAATGTTGCCTGT
>NW_006980541.1:0-331 GCF_000164805.1 Carlito syrichta | reverse complement strand
TTTCTTACTCCGAAAAGGGAAGAAGTGAATCTCAGGGAGTGCAAGAAACCTCTAGCATGTGTGTGTGTGTGTGTGTGAGTGAATAGATAAACTCAGGTACATGCATCAACCAGGGAAAACAAGAATCTCCTTGTAAGTGAAGTTGAGTATTCAAGTTAGTCAAAAATGGTGATTAAAAATTCTAGGTCTTGGGAACCCGAGAATAGAAGAGATAAAAATTCTCGAATATTCCCTCAGATAGTCCATTGGGGGAATGTTGAGGTCTTGGAGAGGGGTAATCCTTATACCAACAAAAAGAGGAATGATCAGGAGGGCTGCAATGTCCATATGG
>NW_006980540.1:0-498 GCF_000164805.1 Carlito syrichta | reverse complement strand
GTCAGCTGGTTAAGACAGCTAGCTAGCTAGTTAGCTAGCGGATCAAGTCAGCAGGCTGAGTCAGGTAGTTAGCTAGATAACTACCTGGTTAAGTCAGCTGATTGAGTCAGCCTACTAGCTAGTTAGCAAACGGTTTGAGACAGCTGGTTGAGTTGACTAGATAGCTGGTTAGCTAATGAGTTAAGTCAGCTGGATGAGTCAACTAGCTAGCTAGTTATCTAATGAGTTAAGTCAGCTGCTTGAACCACTTAGGAAGCTTGTTAACTAATGAGCTAAGTCAGATGACTAAGTCAGCTAGCAAGCACGTTAGAAAACGAGTAAGCTAACAATTTAGCTATCATGTTAAGTCAGCTAGCTAGCTAGGCCGCTAAGTATTTGAATGAGCTTGTTCACTATGTAGCTAGCTAGGTAGCTACATTTTAAAATCAGCTGGCTAGTGAGGTAGTGAGCTAGTTAGTTAACTATTTGAGTCAGCTGTCTAGCTAGTAGCTAGCTAGA
>NW_006980539.1:0-597 GCF_000164805.1 Carlito syrichta | reverse complement strand
CAGCTAGATATGTCACCTAGCTAGCTAGTTAAGTCAGCTAGTTAAGTCAGCTAGCTATATAATAGCTAGCTAGGTAGCTAGCTAGTTAAAGCAGCTAGTTAAGTCAGCTGGCTAGCTAGGTAGCTAGCTAGTAAACTCAGCTAGTTATGTCAGCTGGCAAGTTTGTTAAGTCAGTTAGTTAAGTCAACTGGCAAGCCAGCTGCCTAGCTAGCTAACTCACCTTGTTAAGTCAGCTGGCTAGCCACCTCACTAGCTAGTTAAAAAACTAGTTAATCAGATGGGTACACAGTTGGCTAGCTATTTATTTCAGCTAGTTAAGTCATCTGGCTATCTGGGTAGCTAGTTAGTTAAGTCAGCTAATTATATCAGCTAGATAACTAGTTAATTCGGCTAACTAGATAGCTAGCTGGGCAGCTAACTTGTTATTTCAGCTAGTAAATTCAGCTGGCTAACTAGTTAGCTAGCTACTAATGTCAACTAATGAAATCAGCTGACAAGCTAGTTGTCAGCCAGTTAAGTCAGCTGGCCAGCCAGGTTCCCACCTGGGTACTTAGCTTGTTAAGTCAGCTGGTTAGACAGCTGGCTAGCTAGTTAAGT
>NW_006980538.1:0-336 GCF_000164805.1 Carlito syrichta | reverse complement strand
TTGGAGCAGGGTAGACAAGGCAGGTGGAAGAAAGAAAGGTCAAGAAGATTGGGGGGTGGGATTTCACAGGAAAGTGCCGCTGCACCAGGGCCTTGCCATGCGCTCACAGAGAAAAGGCACCTGGGCCGAGACCAGGGTGTAGTACCAGCATTTCCTTTGCTAAATGAAGTTATCATGGCTGCCCTGCAGAGTGCCTGAGTGCCACCTCTTTTGAAGGTCAAAGGCTTATGCGCAGGCTTGAAGATGGACCACACTTCTCCTGGCCCACCCTCATGCAGAGAAAGCAGCCTTCCCTGCCCAGAAAAGCCACCATGGGTCCAAATCCTTTTGTGAACA
>NW_006980537.1:2279-2730 GCF_000164805.1 Carlito syrichta | reverse complement strand
TAAAGACCCAACAAAGAAAGAGAACTACAGGCCAATATCTTTGATGAACATAGATGATAAAATCCACAACAAGATCCCAGCAAACCGGATTCAACAACATATCTCATAAATCATCCATCATGACCAAGTATGCTTCATACCTGGGATGCAAGCCTGATTCAATATTTGTAAAACCATAAATATAATTAAGTACATCAGCAGATGTAAAAATAAAATCACGTATTATATCATTAGATGTGGAAAAAACTTTTGATAAAATCCAGCACCCTTTCTTGATAAAAACCTCAAACATCTAAGCATACGGGGAACATACCTCAAAACAGTAAAAGTCATCTACAAGAAAGCCACAGCCAGCATACTCCTAAACGGACAAAAATTGTAGCAATTTCCTCTAAAAACTGGAACAAGACAAGGATGCCCACTCTCACCCCTCCTGTTCAATATAGTATTG
>NW_006980537.1:0-778 GCF_000164805.1 Carlito syrichta | reverse complement strand
AATATCTGTCTGGGGACGGGGAGACACCCCTTATCAACAAGGGTGCCTGAACGAATCATATCTGTATACATAACCCCTAACTGTACCCCACAATATCAAAATAAAAAATATTGGTATATAAAAAATAAATAAAATAAATAAATTCTATTTTGAGCTTCCCCCAAAAAAAGTCACTTCTGCTGCACTTCAAGTCTCTGTTTCCAACCTTAAATGTTGATTAGTGAGTTTTATTCTCACATGAGACACCCCTTATTGATAAGTGATAATCACTGATAAAAATTTAGGGGAGAGCTTGTTACTGTGGACTAGTAACAGGGATCTCCTGTCACTGCAGCATCTCTTATGGAAGAGTGCCAGTCACTGGGAAATCCATCATGAAGGAAAGCCAGTCACTGGCACTTCCATCATTGAAGAAGGCCAATCACTGGGACACTCATCACAAAAGAGGACTTGTCATTGGTACACTCATTTTGGAGAAACCAGTTTTAAGGACATCCATCAAGAGGTTGGGGCTGGTCACTATGTATTAATTGTGGTGGAGGATCAGTAACTGGAGTATAAATATCCAAGAAGACATAGTGGCTGTGGCTCCCATAATGAATGAGGACTAGTCACTGAGGACGCCATTATTTAGGAAACCCTGTACTGGGACAGAAAATACCGAGGAAAGCTACTCAGAGGTGCACCGACCAGAGAGGAGTATCAGTCGCTGGTACATTTTTTTCAGAGAGGAGGGCTAGTCATTTAAGCATGCATTACAAAGGAGGGCTTGCCACTG
>NW_006980536.1:0-337 GCF_000164805.1 Carlito syrichta | reverse complement strand
GCAAATATTTCAGAATGTCCTTTCACAAAACTAGATGATATAGCCTACTGCACACCTCGGCTATGTGGTATAGCTATGCTCCTAAGCTACAAACCTGTACAGGATATCATTGTACTGAATACTGTAGGAAATTGTAACACAATGGTAAGTATTCATGTGTTCAAGCATATCTAAACACAGAAAAGTTACAGTTCATATATGCTCTTATAATCTTATGAGACCACTGTCATAAATAGTGACTGAAATAATAATATATAGCCTATGACTACATATACATATTGGAATATTACTTAGCCTTAAAAAGTGGGGAAATTCTGTCATTTGCAACAAGATGGAT
>NW_006980535.1:0-663 GCF_000164805.1 Carlito syrichta | reverse complement strand
CCAGCTGGCTATCCAGCTGAATTAACTAGCTGACATCTCGCTAGAAAGCTGTCTAGTCAGCTGACAACTGGCAAGTTACCTAGCTAGTCAGCTGGCTACAAGGCTGACAACTTGGTCACTTAACTATCTAGCCAGCAGGCTAGCCCGCTGACATAACTAGCTAGCTATGTAGATAGCAAGCTGGCTAACCAGATGACTTAACTAGCTGAATTAATTATCAAGCCAGCTGGCTAGCCAGCTTACTTAATTGCCTAGCAACCTAGCTTGCCAACAGGAAAGCCAGCTGAGTTATCTAGCTGACTTATGAAGTAGCCAGGTGGTTAGTCAGCAGACTTAACTAGCTAGTTATCTAGCTAGACAGCTGAATAGCCAACTGGCTTATCTAGATGACATAACTAGACACCTGATGGCAAGCCAGCTGACTTAACCAACTACCTACATAGCCTGCCGGCTTGTCAGCTGACTTAAATACTTAACTACCTAACCTGCTGTGCAGCGAGCTGACTTAACGAGGTGACTTAAATGGCTAGCCAGTTGGCTAGCCAGATGACTTAACTAACTGACTTAACTAGCTAGCCAGCTGACTTAACTAGCTGACTTAAATAGCTAGCTACATAGCTAACCAGCTGACATAACTAGCTGAGTTACTAGCTAGCTACCTAG
>NW_006980534.1:0-357 GCF_000164805.1 Carlito syrichta | reverse complement strand
TATGGGTACAACCATCAGAGAGGAGGACAATAACTGGGGCACTCATTAAAGAAGAGGCACAGTAATTTAGGCTTCTATCATGGATGACAGCCAGTAACTGTGACTCCAATCCCAGATTAGGTCAGTCACTGGGATGCTTGTAAAACTGACGATGTAGTAACTGGGGCAGCCATCATGAGCAGAACCAGTTTGGAGAGCAGGGCCAGTCACTGAGGCACCTAACACAGAGAAGAGCCTGTCACTAAGGTACACATTACAGAAGAGGACCAGCCATTGGAACAGCTATCACAGAAGAGAACCAGTCACTGAGGCAACCATCACAGATGAGAGTCATTCCTTGGGCACACACCACAGAGG
>NW_006980533.1:0-371 GCF_000164805.1 Carlito syrichta | reverse complement strand
GGATTGTTAGGGCATAGATAGGGTGAGGGTGGATGGATGGATGGAGAGGCGAGGGAAGGTGCAGCACTGCCGGAGCTGGCATGCCAGAGGTGCACGCTGGCAACCCAGAGTGAGTAATGTGAAGAATTGTAACACACAAAGAGGTGAAAGAAGAAAAGATTTATTTAAGAAAAGTTCACAGGCCAGGCTTGGTGGCTCATCCTGTAATCCCAGCACTTTGGGAGGCTGAGGTGAGTGATTTGCCTGAGCCCATGGGTTTGAGACCCACCCGGGCAACTTGGTGAGATCTTGGCTCTCCAATAAAACATCAAACTGGGCTCGGTGGCTCAGCCTGTAATCCCACGCTTTGGGAGGCCGAGGTGAGTGAATTG
>NW_006980532.1:0-982 GCF_000164805.1 Carlito syrichta | reverse complement strand
CATGTGAGATGACTTGTCAGCTGAATTTAGTCAGCTGATGTGTCAGCCAACTGGTCAGACAACTAGTTGGCCAGTGAGTGAGACCCCCAGTGTGCCAACTTAACTAGTCAGCCGGTGAGTGAGCTGACGTGTGAGCTGCCTTAACTATTCAGCCGGTGAGTGAGCCAACCTGTGAGCTGACTTAACTAGTCAGCTGGCAAGCAAGCTGACTAGTTCGCTGATCTGTTGGCCTGTGAGCAAATCGACAAGTTACTTGACCTGTTGGCTGGTGAGCAAGCCAACTAGTTTGCTGACAGGTTGGCAGGCGAGCAAGTCGAATATTTAGCTGACTTGATGGAAAGCAAGCGAGCCCACTAGTTAGCTGACCAGCTAGCTGAGTTGCTAGCCGACTAGTTAGCCAAGTAATTACCTGGTTTGCTAGCTGACTTAACTAGCTAGCTGACTTACTAGCTGGCTATCTAGCTGATATAACTAGCTAGCAATCAAGCTGTCTAGCAAGCTGACTTAACTAACTAGCTAACTGGCTAGTTAGCAGGCTAGCTGACTTAATTATCTAGCTGACTAGCTAGCTGATGTAACTAGCTATTTGACAAGTAATCTGACTAGATCACTGACTTAACTAGCTAGATGAATATTTAGCTGACTTTTTAGCTGACTTAACTAACTAGCTGGCAAGCTAGCTGACTTAAATAGTTGACTAGCTAGTTGGCTGGCTAGCTGGCTAGCCAACTGACTTAACTAGGTAGCTACCTGGTTGACTAGACAGTTAGCCAGATGGCTTAACTAGCTAGGTACCTGGGAGTCTAGCTGGCTAGCTGGCTAGGTAGTTAGCTAGCTAATTAATTCAGCTGGCTAGCCAGCTGGCTAGCTAGTTAAGTCAGGGAGTTATTGAGCTGGCTAGCCAGCAGACTTAACTAGCTGACTTACCCAGCTAGCCCACCGACTAGCCAGGTGATTTAACTATGTAGCTACCTAGCTAGCC
>NW_006980531.1:0-516 GCF_000164805.1 Carlito syrichta | reverse complement strand
TAGGTTTATAGACATGAACCTGAGCATATGATACTGAGACTAGTTGTGTGTGAGGGGATGAAAATTCCTGAGTGCTTCAGAGGGTTGTTGGTTATTAGAGGCCAGTGTTTGAGGAATCTTTTCAGATTTTTTCTCCATGAGGGAATATGAGTTTGGAAGCTTTGCCTCCTTCTTGCAGGCAAAAGTAGAATCTACTGGTTTCCCATTATATGCTTCAGTCTCTATCTTTCTGGATGTGAGAGACCACAAAGATAGTTTCCTTTCTTTCTGTGGATTATACACTGGCCTTGTATCATACTTTTGCATGTTGAAGATTTTCATTAAACTGAATTCAAATTAAAACAATATATCGAATTTTCAATCTATTCAGTAAACCTTGGTTGTTTACTATGTGTAAGATACTAATGAAGACTGCAGTCTATTTCCTGGTTATATTTCCAAAGCAAAGGTGCTTTTAGTTTTTTCTGGGTGTGAGTGGTTGGTTGGATACAATGTATATGTGTTATTTAATGAGCT
>NW_006980530.1:0-402 GCF_000164805.1 Carlito syrichta | reverse complement strand
GGCCCTCTCACCAAGGGGTCCTCCTGACACCCAGGACCAGAGCCCTGGCCTTCATACCTTGGGGCCTCCTGGAGCCCCAGACCTAGAGCCACAGTGCTCTCAAACTGGGGTTCTTCAAAAGTCCCGGGTCTTCTCACCCCGGACACCTGCTAGAGGCCCAGTACCAGAACCATGGTGGTCTTATCATGGCATCCCCTGGATCCTGAGGCCCAGCGCCCTGGCCTTCTACCCGGGGAACCTGCTGGAGCCCTGGTACCAGAGTGCTGGCCCTTTCACCACGGGGTCTTCCTGGATCCCCAGGCCAAGAGCCCCTGGGTCCTCTTGAAGTCCCAGGCCCAGAAGGGACCCGGTCTTCTCTCCAGGGTACCCTTATGGAGCCCCAGGTTTAGAAGAGCCCAGGTC
>NW_006980529.1:0-488 GCF_000164805.1 Carlito syrichta | reverse complement strand
CTGACTAGCCAGTTATTTCTGCTCATTAAGTCAGCTTGCTAGCTAGGTAAATAACTAGTAAACTCAGCTAGTTATATTAGCTAGCTAGCTAGTTAAGACAGCTAGTTAACTCTCCTAGTTAGATAGTTAGCTAGCAAGGTAGCTAGCTAGTTATTTCAACTATTAAATTCAGCTGGATAGCTGTGTAACTAGCTAGTTGAGTCAGCTAGTTAAGTAAGTTGGCTAACCACCTGCCTTGCTTGGTAGCTAGCTTGTTAAGTCAGCTGGTTAGCCAGCTGGCTAGCTACTTAAATTAGCTAGTTAAGTCTTCTCGTTAGCCAGCTGTTTAGATACTTAACTAAGCAATTATATCAGCTGGCAGGCCAGTGAGATACGTAGGTAGCTAGTTATTTAAGTCAGCTGGTTAGCCACCAGTCTAGTTAGTGATGTCTGCTAGTTAAGTCAGCTGACTAGCCAGCTGGCTATCTAGTTATGTCAGCTAGTTGAGT
>NW_006980528.1:0-546 GCF_000164805.1 Carlito syrichta | reverse complement strand
TCTCTGTGTTTTAATTTTCTCCTGAGATGCAGGACAATAAAAGTTATGGGAAACCAAGGGCCTGAGTCTTCTCAGGACTGTGTTTTAGCCGCTAAAGTCCAGCATCTAGGGAAAGGCCTCCATGATGCAAGAAAAGTCCTGGTTTGGGGGATTGGTGTGACAGTTGGGAAAGAACAAAACTCAGACAGTGGCCCTTTCCAACATACAGTGACTGAAAACAGCACGGCTTTTAGTGTTAGATGCATTCAGTCTGCCTTTCAAAGTGGATGTTACTGGTTTTCCCTTACATTGCTGATATTCGCAACCATGAATTCAATGAGATAATGTTTGAAACACTTAAAACACTCTAAATGAAGTACAGGAAGCATTCAAACATGTTACCATTTATTATGTATTCAGGTCCATGCTGCTCTTTGCTGGTACTGAATACTCTTAAAAAGCAGAAATAATATGTACTTTCCTGCTATTGATATTATGAAAAATAGCACTACATTTCCTGGGAGTGGTAGGAATTCTAAGAATTATCCTTTGCATGGTCAGTAAAAT
>NW_006980527.1:0-419 GCF_000164805.1 Carlito syrichta | reverse complement strand
CATTCCATTCCATTCCTTTTTATTCCATTCCGCTCCATTCCTCTCCATTCTGTTCCATTCCTTTCCATTCCATTCATTTCCAATCCATTCCTGTGCATTCCATTCCCCTCCATTCCATTCCATTCCATACTATTCCTCTCCATTCCATTCCATTCCATTACTATCCTCTCCTTTCCTTTCCATTCCATACCCTTCATTCCATTACATTTCTCTTTATTCCTTTCCATTCCTTTCCATTCTATTCTATTCCATTCATCGCGCATCCATTCCATTCCATTCCACTCCACTCCATTCCATTCCACTCCATTTCATTCCATTCCATTCCTCTCCATTCCATTTCTATCCATTCTTCTATATTCCATTCTATTCCATTCCATTCCATTGCTATCCATTCCCTCCCATTCCACTCCATTCCATTT
>NW_006980526.1:0-428 GCF_000164805.1 Carlito syrichta | reverse complement strand
TATTTAAGTCAGCTACATAAGTCTGCTACCTAACTAGTTAGCTAATTATTAAGTCAGCTAGTTATTCATCTAGTCAAATAATTAGCAAACTACTTAATTCAGGTAGTTTAGTCAGCTAGCTAAATAGTTAAGTCAGCTAGCTATATAGTTGTCAGCTAGCTGTCAGCTAGTAAGTCAGTTTTCTAAATCAGTCAGTTGGTTAAGACATCTAGGTAGCTAGTGAGCTAACAGGTTACATCAGCAGGTTGAGTCAGATAGCTAGCTAGCAAAAGGGTTGACTCAACTGGTTGAGTAGGCTAGCTACCTAGTTTGCTATTGAGCTAAGTCAGCTGGATGAGTCAGCTAGCTAGCTAGATTGCTAAAAAGTTGTCAGCTGGTTGTGTCAGCTATCTAGCTCGTTAGCTTATGAGTTAAGTCAGATGATTAAG
>NW_006980525.1:0-741 GCF_000164805.1 Carlito syrichta | reverse complement strand
TGTTGTGAACTCTAGGCTTGATTCTATTCCACTGGGTAATCCTTCATTACTGTGGAATAAAGTTGCTATTCTCTGCTACATGAGGAGTATTGGCAATTTCTCATAGAGAGAAAGATTCAAAGTTGATCACAAAAGTGAGGAAGTTCTAAGTTAATATGATTATCAAATATTTATTTGTAAACAAGTTCATCAGCCAAAAGAGAACTAATAGCTATTGATATTCTAAACTTAACAAATAGGCATTTTCTAAATTTTATGGGTTTTTATCTCTACAATTAATTAATATCCTTTGCTTTGGATAAACCATTACCTTATTATTAATTGTCCTTTTGATGTATTTAATGTACACATAAGCGTACAAAATAGCACATACATTCGGTTTATCATGTAAACTCTGAAACAGCCCTAGAAATGTCAGCAGACCTTCTGGAGGCAGGAAGTGAGACTCATTTCAATTTCAAACTACATTAATTCTGAGTGAAATCAAACCTATTCTCACATTTATTATGGCAACCTGGTCTGAGTGAAAAATTGCAGATTTTTAATGAGGGCATTTTCATTGGTTTCATTATATTCCCACAAACTCATAAATCAATTCCTGTCTGTCAGCCATTACAAATTTATCAGTTCCTATGAGTAAATGTGGCAGCCAAATACTATTAAAATCTATAAAGCTATATCTCTGTTAGTTAGCTAAACACAGTGTTGGCCTCAATGATGACCTCTTTGTTTTTAGAGTTT
>NW_006980524.1:0-469 GCF_000164805.1 Carlito syrichta | reverse complement strand
TAGTTACATCAGCTAACCAGTCAGCTCACTTACAGGCTGACTAGTTAAGTCATGTGACAGTTTGGCTCAATCACCAGTCAACTAGTTAAGTTAGATGACCAGTCGGCTCACTCGCCAGCTGACTTGCTAAGTCAGCTCATCTGTTGGCTCACTCGCTGGTCGACTAGTTAAGTCAGTTAGCCTGTCGGTTGACTAGCTGGTGAACTAATTAAGTCAGCTAACCAATCGGCCAACTAGTCCACCAACTTGAAGCTGGCAAGTTAGCTCAGCTAACTAGTCAGATGACTAGTTAGGCAAACTAACAATTCGGTAAACTACTCAGCTGACTAAGTCAGCAAGCAAGCAGACAACTAGTTATCCGAGCTAACTAGTGGACCAACCCAGCTAACTAGTCAGCCGACTAGTGTTCCAACTTGTTAAGCCAGCTAACAAGTCAGCCAAGTAGTCAGCCAATGTGTTAAACAAGCTA
>NW_006980523.1:0-507 GCF_000164805.1 Carlito syrichta | reverse complement strand
TCACTCTGTCTAGCTAAGTAGGTAGCTAGTTAAATCTGCTTGCTAGCTGCTGGCTACCCCGTTTAGTCAGGTAGTTAAGTTAGCTGGCTGGGCTGCTGGCTAGCTAGGTAGCTAGGAAATTAGGTCTGCTGGCTAGGCAGCTGGCAAACTAGTAAATTCACCTAGTATAATCAGCTGACAAGCCAACTGTCTAGCTAGTTAAGTCAGCTGGTGAAGTCAGTTGTCTAGCCTGTTGGCTAGCTCGTTAAAAAGCTGGTTACGTCAGATGGTTAGCCAGCTGGCTCACTAGTTATTTAAGCTAGTTACATCAGCTGTCTAGCTAGGTAGTTAGGCAATTAAGTCAGAAGGCTAGCCAGCTTGCTAGCTCGTCAAGTCAGCTAGTTAAGACAGCTGGCTTGCCATCTTGCAATCTAGGTAATGAGTTAGTTGTGTCAGCTGTCTAGCCAGCTGGCTAGCTCGTTAAGTCACCTAGATAAGTCAGCTGAGAAGGCAGCTGCCTAGCTACAT
>NW_006980522.1:0-499 GCF_000164805.1 Carlito syrichta | reverse complement strand
TATCAACAAGGTGCATCTTTTTGCAAGTTTGGGAAGCTGATTTGTGAAAGGTAAGTGGTAGAAGAGATCTCAGAGGTTATCTTGCATTACTTGAGGTGCCAATGATTTTATTCATAAGTCACTTTCTTAAAGAAAACCATACACTTATGAACCTTACAGATGTATTAACCTTACAGATCTGAATAAGCCATGCACTTGTTAACCACACCCATATAAGTCAGGTCTAATGCTGTGGGGGGTGTCTGCTGCCTCTAACTGTCTCACTCAGGAGGATTCATCCCCCACATGCCTGCACAGAACAAGACAGTGGAAACATTGTTGCAAGGGAGTGAAACACTTCATTACTCAGCACTAAATTTAGAAACAAATAAATAAATAAGAGCAGATGTGGGGGGTCAGCCCTGTGGCAGAGATCTGACAGTGACTACACTGCAGTGCAACGCTGAAGCCTCCTTTGACCCTTTGTGATTTCTTACCTATCCCTCCAAATTGTGTGCTA
>NW_006980521.1:0-445 GCF_000164805.1 Carlito syrichta | reverse complement strand
TGCTAATTTTTTATCTGCATAGATATAATATCACATGGTAATAGAAATATAAGCTTTAGGGACAACCTTTTCAGGTCCCCTCCCACTGTGGGAGCTTTTCTGTCTTCTCAATAAACCCTGCTTTCTCACTTAAAAAAAAAGAAAGAAAGAAATATAAGCTTTAGAATTAGGCTGCCAATTTTCAAATCTAAACTTTGCCACCTGTTAGCTGCAAGAACACAGGTAAGTTAAATAGCCCTCAGTTTTGAAATCTGTATAACGGGGATTCTAATCCTCAGCAACCTGTGGAGACTCACCAAGATGATAATACATTCAATAGAGGATCAGTATTCCCCTAAAAGTAAACTGGATGATGGACAGTCAAGAACTTCTACGCTTCCCTTAGCAAACTTACCCAAGCAAGATTAGTTGAATCATGGATTTTTATCTTGAATCTTGCGTATGA
>NW_006980520.1:0-727 GCF_000164805.1 Carlito syrichta | reverse complement strand
TTTTTAATGCACTCGCTGTTTATGACACTAAATTAGCCGAGAGATTGTACTTTTATTTATTTTAACGTGGCTTCACTGGCAACTAAGAGAGAATGCCATTGCTTCGCTGCTTGGCAAGATTCTTGTCAATGGGAAATTTTTGCTGTCGTTATATTCTGTGTGAGGTTTTGAACAAATCTCGTACTTTATTTTTCTGTCAATCCTAGAATGACTAAAAATAATATGGTGTTCTTTGTGCGTTTTCATGAAAGCTAAGTAAAACAGCAGTTTGAACGCCTCACGATGGATAGAATTCAGAGAGGCAACACTCTCCTTAACAGACGAGGGGGTGTGAGTTTTTAGAGTTACTGTGTTTCCTCTTTGGTCATACAAACTTGGCATCTCCGGCTGACCGAGAAACGGCCATGAGGGATTTGGATTCTAAAGAATTCAGCACAGTTAAGATTCTGGCTTAAATTAAACTTGTACACACGCAGATGTAACACGGCAGCCCCAAACCTGAGAGGGCTGCCTGCTGGGAACGCTTACCTGTCCCAAAGAAGTCACCCGGAGGTCCAGCCAGGAAAGACAGGGGTTGGGTAAAACTGGCTGGAGACTCCCAGGTCGGCAGGTCAGGGAAGAATCCACCCCTCCAGGCCTCGCAGCACGCAGTTTTAGGACCAAAGCCCTTAAGCGGATCATTCAGATTCCAACACGGTGCGCACAAGGACCCTGATTAAGAATGGCT
>NW_006980519.1:0-450 GCF_000164805.1 Carlito syrichta | reverse complement strand
CGTGACGGAAGGGGTAAAGGTGGAGCGAGAGATGGATAGGCGCCCGGTGGGACGGGTGTACCATTCCTTTGGGTAGACAGCTACGTATATGAGGTCTTTCCAGAGGTTAGCGGTTGGGTTAGGGATGTCAAAAGAGAAGTGGGAGAAGCGGCCTCCGCGCCCCAGAGTTCCTATGTAGTGGCAGACAAGGAAGCTTGCCCCCCCCATTTTGTTCTGCTGATGGATCCGTCAGCATAGTGAATGCTGCATGACCAATAGGGACAGCCACCGTATTGGTCAGGCCACCATTTACAGTAGTCCTGGGTTTGGTCTTCTAGTAAGCATAGAAAGGGGTGATTAACATCTTGGAAGCTTATTGAGGGCTTTAAGTTGAGGAAAATAGGTTTCGAGCAATTGTTTATGGGGCACGTTTTGTGTCTAAGTCCTTGACTGTTTTTATCCCGCTGACTG
>NW_006980518.1:0-569 GCF_000164805.1 Carlito syrichta | reverse complement strand
TTTCCTCCTCACCTTCTCAATGGTCTTTTTTGATAAACACAAGCTCCTGATTTTTTAAAAGTACATTTAATGTGTAAAATGCACAGAGAAAACAATGTATATCAGAACTCCACAGAAGTAAAGGGATTTCTTAATGTGAATTTACCATGTAACTGCATTCATACCTAAAAACAGATTATCAGCTTTTCAGGGTCTTCCCATCCCACTTTTTGTTCTTGCTGGCCTGAAAAGGCAATCACATTAGGGCGCAGTGAATCACACCTGTAATCCTAGTGCTTTAGTAGGTGGAGGCGAGAGAATTGCCTGAACCCAGGAGTTCCATACCAGCCTGGGCAACTTGGGAAGATCTCCTCTCTACAATTAATAAAAAATAGCCTTGCATGGTGGCACATGCCTGTACTCACAGATACTTGAAAGACTGAATCACCTGAGCCCAGAATCACCTGAGCCCAGCAGGTCCAGGTTGCAGTAGCTATGATTGTGCCACTGTGCTCCAGCCAGGGCAACAGAGTGAGATTATGACTAAATAAATAAATAAATTATTATTATTATTATTCTGATTTTGAACA
>NW_006980517.1:0-733 GCF_000164805.1 Carlito syrichta | reverse complement strand
TCTCAGGGTACAAAATAAATGTGTACAAAAAAATGTGTAAAAGACAGTCACATTCTTATACACCAACAACAAACAGGCAGAGAACCAAACATAAAACACAGTCTCATTTACAACAGCCACGAAAGAGTGAAATACCTCGGCATCTTCTTAACCAGAGAAGCGAAAGACCTTTATAACAAAAAATATGAAACACTGTTCCAAGAAGTCAAAGATGACACAAGCAAATGGAAAAAGATCCCATGCTCATGGACTTGAAGACTCAACATTTCAAGACATCCATTCTACCAAAGGCAATCACAGATTCAGCACAATACCCATTAAATCACCAGCATCATTCTTCTCAGATCTGGAAACAACAATACAGAAATTCATATGTATAATGAACGTTTGTATACCTAACCCTGAATTGTACCCTACATATTTAAAATTTAAAATAAAAAAAAGAAATTATTATGGAAACATAAATGACCATAGATAGCCAAAACAATCCTTAGCAAAATAAACAAAGCAGGAGGTATAACACTTCCAGACTTTAAACTTTATTGTAAGGCTGCAATAATCAAAGCAACCTGGTATTGGTACAAGAACAGGCAAATACACCAATGGAGCTGGATAGAGATTCTGGAAGCAAAATCTCAATGACTTAACCAACATATTTTTGACAAAGCCTCCCACAACAGCCACTGGGGAGAGGAGAACCTATTCAGTAAATGGTGCTGGGAAAACTGGCTGA
>NW_006980516.1:0-620 GCF_000164805.1 Carlito syrichta | reverse complement strand
GGCTAGCTGGATAAGTCAGCTAGTTAATTCAATTGGCTTATCAACTGGCTTGCTAGGTAGTTCGCTAGTTCCATCAGCTGCCTAGTCAGCTGAATAGTTTGTTAAGTCAGGCAGTTAAGCCATCTGGCTATCCAGTTGGCTATAAAGGTAGCTAGGTAATTAAGTCAGCTGACTAGCAGGCTGGCTAGCTAGTTAATTCAGCGAGTTAAGTGACCTGGATAGCCAACTGGCTAACTAGGTGGCTAGTTAGTTAATCCAACAGGAGAGCTGGATGTCTATATATTTATGTCAGCTAGTTAAGTCAGTTTGTTAACCAACAGCTAGCTAGGATTCTGGCAAATTAAGGTAACTGGTTAGCAGGCTGGTCAGGTAGATGACACGCTAGATAAGCCAGTTGACTTGCCATCTGTCCAGCAGAGTGGCCGGCTAGTTAAGCCAGCTGGCTACCCGACCATCCAGCCAGCCGAATGGCTATTTAAGCTGGCTGGCTGGCAAGCTGGTCAGCCAAATACCTCACTAGCCGGCTGCCTAGCCAGCTAGCCAGTCTGGTATCTAGCTAGTTAAGCCAGATGGCTACCCGTGTAGACAACCAGTTAACTAACTAGTTAAGTCAGTTGGCT
>NW_006980515.1:0-598 GCF_000164805.1 Carlito syrichta | reverse complement strand
CATGGGTTGTCTCCCTGCTCTCTTGATGGTTTCTTTGACTTTGCAGAAGTTTGTAAGTTTTGATGAGGTCCCTCCTGTCTATCTTATCACTTATGGCTTGTGAATTTCAGGTTTTGATCGGGAATTGGTTGCCAGTTCCAACTTCTATAAGAGTGTTTCCTGTCCCATTACAAAGTGGGCAAAAGAAATGAATAGACAGTTCTCAAAAGAAGATGTACAAGGAGCCAACAAATACATAAAAAAATGTTCCACCTCACTAGTCATCAAGAAGATGCAAATCAAAACTACACTGAGATACCGCCTAATTCCAGTCAGAATGGCCTACATCAATAACTCAAAAAAGAACAGATGCTGGCGAGGATTTGGAAAAAAGGGAACACTTCTACACTGTTGGTGGGAGTGTAAACTAGTACAGCCTTTGTGGGAAACAGTGTGGTGATTCCTAAACATTCTAAAAATCGACGTTCCACATGACCCCGCAATCCTCCTGCTGGGAATATACCTGGAAGAAATCAAATCACTCTGTAAAGAAGATACCTGCACATATATGTTTATCGAGCATTGTTCACAATAGCAAGAACATGGAACCAACCGTGCT
>NW_006980514.1:0-1157 GCF_000164805.1 Carlito syrichta | reverse complement strand
TATAATTTTCTGATTGGGACAATATCTAGAGATTCTTTGTTCAAAATGGTGTGTGGATGTTAAATTGACTTGTGCTCTGCAAACAGGCACAGTGTCACCTTTTTCACCAGTAGATATAGGTAGACCTTGTGCATGTGGTCAGAATCAAAATGGAGTCAATTGTGTTAAAACCCTGACACATGGAATCATGGAAAGCCATGAAGAAAAAGATCCTGACACATATTCCTGAATAACAAGAACTATCTGAAAAAACTTTGTAAAACCACAGAATTGCACAAAGGCCATTCTATACTTACCTAAATTACTTCTGTTAGGACAGGTACACAGACATGACTGGCCCAAGCCTGGAATGATGCTACACTTTTTATGGGTCCTTGATGCCTAAAATAATTATCACAAAGCAAACATGTACCCCTACTCATTTCTTCATTAAAGTCCTAAGGATTGGCACACTGGCGTTTCTGTTGTTTTTGTTGTCAACATTGCATAGTTAGTCCCTTTCAGTAAGGTTTAAAAGTTGCCCATATGTGATGTTTCTTCCAAAAAAATAATCCAGATTGATGAATATAAACAGGATCTTAGGAATATGTTGTAAGAAGGCAACCTTAATACAATCTTGAAAGTTTTGAAATGATGGATGAGTCTTAAAATATTGTGCTGTGTTTGCATATAATAGAGTCTAATATTGGAGAATAATTTGAAAATACAAGTCTTTTTTTTTTCTTTTAACATGTGGAGTATAATTCAGGGTTAGGTATACAGACATTGATTATACAGGACCCTTGTTAATGAGGTATGCCACTCCCTCCCTTCGGTGTTTTCCTCAACTGCCAGTCACACACCCATCCTCTGACAGTTTTCTGCTACTTCCAATCCATTTCTTATAGTATTATAATTTGTTCAACATCTGCTTATGAGTGAAAACTTATGATACTCTGTTCCTTGTTATTGTGATAGATAGAGCACTGAGTATGATCGATTCCAAATCCATCAAGTTACTAAGATGTCCGTATGTTTGTCTTTCATTATGGCTGCATAACATTCCATTGTGTAAATGTACCACAATTTTTTTTCAGTCCAGTTTTGATGGGCAACATGGCTGGTTTCATGTTTTTGCAATTGTGACTAGAATTGCAACAAATATACATGTGCATTTA
>NW_006980513.1:2794-6241 GCF_000164805.1 Carlito syrichta | reverse complement strand
CACTCCACATTCACACACAACAGCCCTCTCTCCACCCAGAATGTTCTCTGTTTGCAAGCGATGTCAATGTTGGGTGAAAACGATCCTCAAAAGTTAGATCTACAAGCTGAAATTGCTAAACCTACACATTCCAAAGAATGACAGTCACGCTCTGTTATGTTGGTGGTTCAAATCTGTACAATTTCCTGTCTTCCATGCTGTACAAATTAATCGGTCAGCATGCTTTTGGTTTCATACCATCGTGCGTGTGCCCGATGGAAAGTTCAAAAATACTTAGTCCCGGTATTCACAGAGTAAATGAAGACAAACTGAGGAAGTATTATCAGGGTTTTGAGGAATATCTATAGTATAATAAAGAACTAACCAGTTTGGGTCATGAAATATTAATAAAACTTCAGAAAGAAATTAAAGGATGGTTCCAATTCTGCAATTCAGACTCATAGATTTGCTTGTGAAGCTTGTCTCCTGAAATGAGAAGACAAGTTTTTAGAAATTTCACAAATCAGAAAATGAAGGTTAGGGTGACCAACATCTTTAAAGCCTCAACTTTGGATAGGAGACAACCACAGGAGATAAGAAAGCGTGATTAGGAGTACTCATACATGTCATTACTTTATCATCAAATATAAAAAATAGTTGTTTGCATGCAATTGCATGTTGATTGCTTTCTGTTGCATAAATGATATCGTTCAAAGAAAACTACACTGAGGCTCATCAACAGTGGCCAGTGGGAGCAATTAATAATGTGACTAAGTAATTTGTGTGAAAAATATAATGATACTTTTATAACGCGTCTTTCTGTACTGTGATAGGGCAATTTATTTTAAAGTGCTATTGTGTTTTTAACTTTTGTTGGCTATATATTTACCCTTTGCTTTCATCCTGCAGTTGAACACTCTCTTGCTAGGTTTGTCGCTACTCTATTATTATTAAATATTATTATTGGCACACAGAAGTGTAACACTTCTAAAAATAGGAACACAAATGCAACAGGACTAACTAGACTGATACTACCAATATTTAATTTGAAAAATACCAGTGGCAAGTCTCCTTCGGTCCCATTTCAATTTTTAGCTTTCTGTTTTCTTTTTACATCATGCTTCTCTGAATTGCCTGCAGCCTTGAGAACATCCTATTTGTAAAATGTACTAGTAAAACTGCATACAATCAAACTTAACATCACTTTGACTTGCAGCTCTGATCTTGTCGAGTCATGGCATCAGCCTTACGGGATGTCATAGAGTGAAATATCCTTTCAGCTAAAGCATCTGAGCATGTATTTTGCTTACTAGTGACAGTAGACTTCAGATTGTTTTTTGTTTAATTGATTTTCAGGCCTCCAAAAATATCCATCTGGTACCTCTAGCTCTAGGCTTGTTTTGTCAGCCATTCTGGTCCTTTGCATCTATGGGTTCTTCCCATAGACTGTCCTTGTGTAAAATGCCTGTAATTTTTAAACACTCTCAAGCACGTGGGATGTCATCACATATTATATTTCTGCTTCTTGGGGAAAATTAGAGTTAAGTTTGTGAAATTGAAGTTGGCTTTTAAAAGAAGATACAACTTTGTAAAAGAAATCGAGAACATCCTTTTTAACCTGGCTGCCTCTTGCTGGTAATTATTTCTTCTCGGTTGCTCAAGCAGTCTTTTCTTTTTAAAAAAATTCATATGTTGCCATGTGAGTTTTTGTCACAATCTACATAGAATATCAAAGAACTCAGGTGCAGTTCCGCTGATCCTCTCTTAGGCTTGAAAAAGATTCCCTCCTTGACCAAGCTCTAGGAAGACTCCTCTGAGGCTTCTTCTGAACTAGGCCTGAATTTGACCTATAAAGACTTGAACAAGCACTAACATATTTTCTAGCAGCCCAAGGCCGATTCGTTCGGATGGATGACCCTAATCCTCCCCTCTGCCCTTAAAGTGCATGCCTGAGAAAACTTTCGGGATGCCAAAAAGAATTTACTGTTCTGGTTTTCAGCCAACACCTGAAGAGAGGGCTCCTGTATTCCAGTCTCTGTGGGAAGGTAGGAGCCCAACTTTAAAAGACACCAGTTTGCAAACTCAGATGAGGTTCACATGGACCAACCTCCTCATACTTTTCTTTGTCATCTCTCACTTCCCTTACTCTACTCAAGCTGCTGCTATTCCCCTCCCCACTCTCTCATTTTCCATTTGAAAGGCCCAATCACCTCTGTACAAAAGCAAAGTTGTGCTAAGTTCATACTGGACCTTCTTTTCTATTGCAACAGTGTATCACTGATTGAAATCTGTCCTTATCAGTTTAACCAGTGTCCAGCTTTGTTTATCTTTGGCTCCTTAAGGTCTCTTCAAAGATCTCCAGGTATCTTTGGAGAAGCAGGATAACAAATTCTGTCTTACGTAATGCTTTATCCTTTCATTCTCCAATGTATTTCCAAATAAGTGAACAACATTCTTCTTTTCTCACATCTGGAAAATACGATTCCAGGGCAGGCCAAATCCCTGACAAATAAAGGGATTCCAGCAGTGTCATGGGTGCTGCAATGAAAGTTATACAAAGTGCTTTTGGATCCCAGAAGAAAGAGTGCCGAAGTGTGACAATGGAATTCATTTCTGGGCCCATCTGTTAGATTATTGGGAAAAATCTCTGAGGATGGTGCCCTGGAGAGAGTATTCTCTAAAAAGCTTCCAAGTTAATTCAGGTGTGCAACCAGTTCAGAGACTCTGTAGTCTAGCACAGTGAGTCTCAAAATGTGCTTTCTGGATGAGATGCAACAGGGTCGACTAGGACTTTGTTAAAATGCAGATTTTTCTTTTCTTTTTTTTTGAGTTGGAGTCTCAGTTTGTCGCCCAGACTGGAGTGCAGTGGACGTTCCCGGCCACTGCAGCCTCGACCTGCTGGGCTCTGGTGATCCTTCCGCCTCAGCCTTCTGAGTAGCCGGAATTACAGGCGCGTGCTACCACGCCCAGCTAATTTTTTGATTTACTGTAGAGATGAGGTCTCTCCTGCCCAGGCGGGTCTTGAACCCGCGGGCTCAGGCAATCCACTCTCCTCAGCCTCCCAAAGGCGCGGGATTACAGGCTGAGTCTTTGAGTCCGGTTAAAATGCAGATTTTCAAGCCCCACCCTGAATAGGCTGAAGTCGAATCTCAAAAGTGGGGCCCGGCAATTTGTATTTTAAGATGTCCACCAGCTGGTTCTGATGCATGCTCAGGTTTGAGAACAACTGGCCTAAGTGATCCTTAGTTGTGTGTACACCTTATAGCCACTTGAGGAGTTTTTTTTTTTTTTTTTTTAAGTTGGAGTCTCACTCTGTCGCCCAGACTGGAGTGCAGTGGCCGCCACCGGCCACCGCAGCCTCGAACTGCTGGGCTCCGGCAATCCTTCCGCCTCAGCCTTCCAAGTAGTCAGAATTACAGGCGCACGCTACCACACCCGGCTGATTTTTTGATTTATTGTAGAGATGAG
>NW_006980513.1:0-2280 GCF_000164805.1 Carlito syrichta | reverse complement strand
AAAGTGGGCAGAGGGCCTACTGAGGGATGGCGCTCAGCAGAGAAAAGTGAGTGCAACCCCGTGTGGGGGACAGGACAGAAAATTTCCCTCTGAGACAGACCTCTCCACCAGGGTCCTGCATCACCCAGGTCACAGGAGGACACCTTGTTTCTCCAGGGCCTGGAGCTGACTTGGGGGCAGGCCAAGAGTCGGTGAGAGGGAAAAGCACCAGGTAAAGGTACAGGCATCCACGCAAATCCAGAGCCATGAGGAGGACGCCATTTTTGATCTGGGACCAAGCAAAGCCAGTCACTGACTGGTGACTTGGCGACAGCGACCACTGCAGGCATTTTGGTTTCAGCTCAGAGAGAGAAGCACCTGCTTCTCTCTGAAGTGAGGGAGGGGGCCCTCATAGCCAGAGTGGGGCAGGGATCCCGGAGAGTGTGTCAGGGCCTGGAGCTGGAACAGGCAAGAAAAGAGCCACAGGCCCAGGGCAGCAGAGGAGCTGCTGAAGCTGTGTTTCCTTCTGGAAGTGACACTGGCCGACAAGTTCAGCTTTGCAACACACACACAAGGTCAGCTTTGCAACACACACAACATCTGTGTGTGTCACTTGTGGGGGCCCCAGCTCACCCCCTGGGCAGTTGTGGCAAGGTGCCCGAGCAAGACTGAGGGGCACATACAATAGCCGCCTGAGTGACAGGATCCTAGCAGAGAACCCCGTTCCTGGGATTATGGACTTGCAGCCTGAGCACTAAGAGATCTGCTGTAGCTACAATCTCTCATGAGTAGCAGGTCCCGCAGCCAAGGTCAGTTTTGCAAGCTGGAACTGTTCTGTGAGCACTGCTGCCAAGAGTCCCAGGCCTCCCTCCTGGGCTGGCTGGTGTAGCGTGCCTCAGCAATACTAGCAAAAAGAAGGAACCCCCTACTACACATCTGGAAAAACAGTCTAAGTGGCAGGGGACTAGCAGGGCGGACCCCACTCCTGAGCCTGGGTTTCTCTCAGGGAGGAAGGCCTGAAGCCAAGGTCCGATCTG
The DNA here is from genome assembly GCF_000164805.1 of Carlito syrichta. NCBI lineage: Eukaryota > Metazoa > Chordata > Mammalia > Primates > Tarsiidae > Carlito > Carlito syrichta. Next base: position 1,264 of record NW_006980513.1, on the reverse strand, counting down.
TAACCTGCAACTGGGCGATGTGTGTCATTGTGGGGGGCCCCAGCCTGGCCGTGAGGCAGTCAAGAAAGTGTGCCCCTCCAGTACCATGGAGCAGGCAGGCCCCATTGCTACAACCCAGATTAGTAGCCTGAGCTGCCTCACCCTACCTGTGCAGCAATCCCTGTGCGAAGAGGCCCCCTGCGCTCTACGGCCACGCACTTCTCCAGGTATTTGGAGCATCTGCTTTCGTGGGCTAGCAGCCTAAGCAATCCCATCCCTCCAGCACGGGAATTGGTGCTGGGTGGCCTCCTCCAGCACATGCCCGGGTATACCTCAAGACATTCAGAGCACCCACACACCTGGATTGGAAACCTGCCCCCACTTCCGGTGCAGAGATCCTGCTGAGGACAAGGACTCTCACTGCTCCATGCCCAGGCATCTCCCCAGGCATTCGGGGCACCCGGCCACCCAGCTCGGCAGCAGAGCTGCCTCCCCCTGCAGTACAGAGCTGGCTGTGAAGTGGTTCCTCGGCTCCAAGTCTGGGCACGCTCCTAAGCATTCAGCACACCTGCCTGGCCAGATCAGCTGCGTGAACTACCCCTGCCTCTCCCTGTAATGACCTGTGTGACACCAGCATCTACTCTGTCCCCTGCTTGTCGACCTAATTTAGGGCATCTGGAGCCCCCACCCATGAGGATCAGCAGTCTGAGCTACCCCGTGCCCACACTCCAGGGATCTCGGTACAGTGCACTCCCTCCACTTCACTCCCAGCCATTCGGTGCACCTGCACACTTGATTAGCAGCCTGAGCTGCCCCCCTCCACCCTGCAAAGACTTTCTCATTATGGCAGTCACTCTGCTCCTCACCAGGATATACTTTCAGGCAGCAGGTGCACCCATGTATCCAGAGTAGGGGCCTGAGTTTCCCCTCCCTCCCTGAGTGCAATAGCACACTCTATATCCTGAAACATCCCCAGGCTTCTGGCGCACCTGTCCCTCGGACTAGAGACTTGACCTGCTACCCCCTTTCTACACAAATGACCTGGTGTAGCAGAACTCCCTCTGCCCCACACCCAGGAATAACCTCAGACATTTGGCACACATGAGACTGTTGCAGGAGTTTTGAACTCCACTGTCAGCTTAAACCAGCAACCTCGGGTTCTTGTCCCCGAGATTAAGGAACGTGGACAACAAAAGGATGAGTGAGAGAAGGAGTCTATGAAGCAACAAAGCTCTCTAGAAAATGAGAGTGGGCCCGGAGTGGGTTACCAGGTGTTAGGTGTGTG
>NW_006980512.1:0-509 GCF_000164805.1 Carlito syrichta | reverse complement strand
CAGATGTGTGAAGTTCCAAATTTCTAAGATTTCACCTGGGAAAGGTAAATGTTGTATAATCTCAAGAAACAAAAGTAGAAGTATTGTTTTATTATTTTAGTCTAATGCTGTTCTATTGTCAGGAGAAACAATGGGCTATGGATTAAAATGGCATTACAAGAGGTGTGAACACTGAGACAAAGCTTGAGTTTTTATTTCATACGCTTTAACTTGCTATATTAGAAAGTATGTGAGGATACTTTTAACAATCTTATCTGCATCATGCAGAAATCATGAACCATTGTGATGCATTTGTTTTTCTATAAAACACATTACAATGATTCGTTGTGTTCTCTTTAGTATTCTGAAGCTTCTCTAAAAACCTAACCTGCAGTACTGCAGTATGTTTGAAACTCTGAGGGATAAGGACATTTCAAAATTGAAATTATTTCCTATAATCATTTCTTAAGAATATGTGTAGCCATTATGAAGAGGAATAAAATTGTTGTGGCCTGCTGGGCTCGGTGGCT
>NW_006980511.1:0-692 GCF_000164805.1 Carlito syrichta | reverse complement strand
AGTGAGATTATGACTAAATAAATAAATAAATTATTATTATTATTATTCTGATTTTGAACACCATAAAAGTTTTATCTGGTTTTAAATCTTATATAAATGGTATCTTAGAGTACGTTCATTTTCTCTGCCTGAGTCCTTTCACTCAACATTTTATTTTTGTGTTTCAAATATTTTGACAAAAGTAGTTGTAATTTGCTCAATTATATAGCTTGGCTGCTAATTTCATTGGTTTTATTTCTTCATTTTTATTGTACAGAAATTTATTGTATTGATATTATATTCTCTACCTCCTTTATTGTTAAAGAACATTTAAGTTGTTTCTAGGTTACTGCTAATACAAATAGTGCTGCTATGAACTTTCTTATATATGTGTCTTGGAGAAATGATATACTAACTTCTTGAAGCATATACCTGTGTGTGGAATTTGCAGTTCACCATGTCTGCATATATTCAGATTTCCTAGATTTTGCTAAACTGTTTTCCAAAGTGGTTATGCCAATTTACAATCGTCAAGACAGTGTAGGCATGTTCCAATTGCTCATGATTCTTCATCAATATTTCATAATATCTATATTATTTAAGGTAAGCTATTTGAGTTAGATACATACTGGTATTGATTTGTATTATTAATGTGCAATCTTTTGATATGCAGTGACGTTGACTACCTTCTCTTATTTACTGGTTACATGTGT
>NW_006980510.1:0-607 GCF_000164805.1 Carlito syrichta | reverse complement strand
GCTTTTATGTTTGTGTATGGTGTAATACATACATACATGTATATACATACTCAATAAAGAGAAGATATATATATGATATATAATACCTTAAATAAGTAGCCTTAGGTCTACCACAGCTAAACATCAACGTTCTCCCCAGAAATAAGCTTAAGACTTACCTGTTCCCTCTCAGACATTTTTCTGCCCCATCTCATCACTGCACCAATATCCATCTATTTACATTCCCACCTGAAGTACAGGGAGGATTCAAGGACCACATAGGAAGGACAAGATACACAAAAGACAAGAGGTCAGGGCAGGTCCAAAGAAAAGCAGAAACAGGCAAACAAATCATTTTTTCTTTATTCCATCCAACAACCTTTTTTAGCACATCTTCTTGCCATTTTCAGTACATTATTTTGTTTAAAGAGTAACTCTTCAAAATTTGTTAATTTCTATTAAACTGTAAATTCTGTATATTCTTTTACCTAACAATTTAGTTCTTAGAAATTAACCCTATTAAAGATGAATGTAATTCTACTCATCACCACATGGAACATATTCTAAGATCGACCACATAATTGGACACAAATCAAGTATAAGCAAAGTTAAAAGGACTGAAATTCTG
>NW_006980509.1:0-591 GCF_000164805.1 Carlito syrichta | reverse complement strand
TCGCTTGGCCAAAGGTTACATATGTGTAAAACTATTAGGTGTTGCCAGACGACTTGTCATAGAAAGTTGCAGTTTATTGACATCAATTCATGAAAAAGCAAGTTTTTCCACACCCTTATTAACATAATATGACAAACTTTTAGATTTTGTTTTCTCAACTACAGGTAAGATGTCGCATCTTAGTATATTTTTAACTTAAATTTCTTCCATCGTAAATAAGGTTGAAAATCTTCTCATGTGTTAGCGAGCCATTTATTGTCCCTTTTCCACAGCCTTTGGCATTCTTTGCTCAAATTTCATTGAATTCGTTATTCCCCAAGTACCCAGATGAAATGTTCAAATATTATTAAAATAATTTCTTTGTTTTATAGCATTTACAGATTTCCAACTTTTAGTTTCCCTTTTACTTTTTTCTTTTTTTTGCTTTTTAAAATCTGTGCAGAATTCTATTGCATTTGTACAAGTAAATTTATCTTTTTAAAAAATGGCTTCTAGATTCGCATCTGACTCACAAAGGCTTCCCCCGCTCGCATCATAAACACGTTCTCCTCTAGATTTAAATCTTTTATCCATTTTAGGATTCATTTTGGT
>NW_006980508.1:9116-23433 GCF_000164805.1 Carlito syrichta | reverse complement strand
GTGTATTTACTACCGGTCAAACAGAGTTTTTGATGTGGGAGCCATTCAGAATCTGCTGTGGGCCAGTAGATGTGGCCTGGTAGCCATGGGATTCCTTAGGGAGGGGGGAGAGAGGGAGAGAGAGAATTTTACTGAAACCACTGTGGGTTAGCAGCCATGTGGCCCCTGGGGCCCGATGTAACCTGGCAGCCGAGGGAGTTTTTACAGTTTGAGAGATAAAAGAGAAGAGGAAGCCTTTAGGTTTTGCGGTGGTCGTGAAAGCCAAGGCAGGTGCGTTCCCCCTTGCCTGGGGGCTGAAGGGGGTGGTTCCTGAAATCTGTTCCCTCCGGAGTTCCCCAGCTGATGTAACTAGCTGACTTAACTATCTAGCTACCTAACAAACCAGCTGATTTTACTAGCTGAAATAACTTGTTAGCTTCCTAGCTTGCTATCTAGCAAGCAAACCGAATGAACTAGCTGACTTAACTGGCTGACTATCTAGCTAGCCAGTTGACTTTACTAGTTGAAATAATTAGTGAGACAGCTGTGTAGGCATCTGAATTAACTAGCTTTTTAACTAGCTATCATGTAGGGTAGCCAACTGATTTAATGAGGTGACATATCTAGCTAGCCAGTTGGTTAGCCAGCTGACTTAACTAGTTGATTAACGAGCTAGGAAGTTGGCCAGCCAGGTGACTAAACTAGCTGGCTTTACTAGTTATCCAGTTGGCTAGTCAGCTGACTTAACTAGCTCTCTACCTCTCTTGCCATCTGGATAGCCAGCTTTCTTAACTAGCTGACTTAATTAGCTAGTCACCTGGCTAGACAACTGACTTAACTAGGACACTAGCTAGCCACCTTGCTAGGCAGCTGACTTAACTAGCTGCTTTAACTAGGTGGCATGATTTCTAGCCAGTTGAATTACGAGCTTGCTACATAATTATCCAACTTGCTATCCAGCTGAATTAACTAGGTGACATATCATGCTAGCAAGCTGTCTAGCGAGCTGATGTAACTGGCAAGTTACCTACCTAGCCAGCAGTCTAGTCAGCTGTCTTAACTTGGTCACTTAACTATATAGCCAGCTGACTAGACAGCTGACATCAATAGCTACCTACCTAGCTTGCATGCTGGCTTGCCAGCTGACATATCCAGGTGAATTAACTAGCTAGTCAGCTGACTAGCCAGCTAAACATTGGCCTAGCTACCTAGCAAGCCACCAGGCTAGCCAACTGACTTAGCTAGCTGACTTAACGAAGTACCCAGCTGGCTATCCAACAGACTTAACTATCTAACTACCTAGGTAGACAGGTGAATAGCCAGCTGACTTCTCTAGCTGACATAACTAGACTCCTGATGGCTAGCCAGCTGACTTAACCAGCTACATAACTACATAGCCCACTGGCATGACAGCTGACTTAAACACCTAACTACCTAGCTAATATGCTGTCCAGCGTGCTGAATTAACTAGGTGCCTTAACTAGCTAGATAGCTGGCTAGCCATCTGACTTAACTGGCTAGCTATTCTGCTCGGCAGCTGGCTAGCCAGCTGACTTCACTCGCTGACTTAACTAGCTAGCAAGCTGACTTAACTAGCTCACTTAACTAGCTAGCTACTTAGCTAGCCAGCTCACTTAAAGAGCTCTTTTAACTAGGTAGCTATCTAGCTACCTCTCAGTAGCTAGCTGACATAACTAGCTGACTTATCTATCTAACTAGTTGACATATCTAGCTGACTTTACTAGCTACCTTCCAAGCTAGCAAGAAGGCTTTACTATCTGAAATAACTAGAGAGGCAGCAGGCTACCCATCTGATGTAGCTAGCTTTTTAACCAGCTAGGCAGCTGGCTAGACAACTGACTTAACATGCTGACTAAACTAGATAGCCAGCTAGTTAGCCAGTTTACTAAACTAGCTGACATAACTACCTGTTCCAGCTGGCCAGCCAGCTGACTTAATTGCCAAGCTACATATGTAGCCTGCAGCCTAGCTAGAGCATTTACCTAGTTGACTTAATGAAGTAGCCAGCTGGCTAGCCAGCAGAATTAACTAGCTAGCTAACTTGCTGGGCAGCTAGATAGCCAGATGATATAACTAGCTGGCATAACTAGATAGTTTGATGGCCAGATGACTTAACTAGCTACCTACCTACATAATCTGTTGATTTACTAGCTGAATTAATTACCCAGCTAACTAGCTGTCCAGCCTGCTGACATAACTAGGTTAATTAACTACCTAGTCTGCTGGCTAGTCAGTTACTTAACTAGATAACTACCATGCTAGGCAGCTGTCTAGTCAGTTGACTTAAATAACTGACTTAACTAGCTAGCCATCTGCCTTATCTAACTGACTTAACTAGATAGCTACCTAGGTAGCCAGCTGACTGAACTAGCTGACTTAAATATCTAGCTACCTAGCTAGAAAGCTGGTTGTCAAGATGATTTAATGAGCTGACTTAACCACCTAGCCAGCTAGCTGGCCAGTTGATTAACTAGCTAGCCAGTTGGCTGGCCAGATGAATTAACTACTTGTCTTAACCAGCTAGCTAGCTGGCTAGCCACTTGACCTAACTAGCTAGCTAACTAATTAGCTAGCTGGAAAGGCAACTGAATTAACTAGCTGAATTAACTAGCTATCCCACTTGCTAGCCAGCTGACTTAACTAGCTTGCTACCTAGCTAGACATTTGCTTAGCCAGCTAACTTAACTACTTGACTTAACCTGCTAGCCAGCTGACTAGCAAGCTGACTCAGATGATTAACCAGTGAGCCAGATGAATAGCCAGTTGACTTAATTAGCTCTCTACCTAGCTATCAAGCTGGCTAGCCAGCTGAATTAACTAGCTGACTTATTTAGCTAGTCAGCTGGCTAACCAACTGAGTTAACTATCTCACTAACTAGCTATTCTGCTGTCCATCCACTTGACATAACTAGTTTACTTACAGAGCTGGCCTGATTGTTATTTAGCTGAATTAACTAGCTTTCTATATAGCTAGACAGCTGGTTAGCCAGCTGACTTAACTAGGTGACTTAATTATCTAGCCATCAGGCTAGACAGCTGACTTAACTATCTAGCTACCTAGCTAGCCAGCTGTCAAGCCAGCTGACTTCACTCGGTAACACAACTTGCTAGCCAGCTGGCTAGCATGCTGATTTAACTGCCTAGCTACCTAGCTAGCCAACTGGATAACTAGCTAGCTACATACACAACCCAATGGATTGCCAGCTAACTTAGCTACCTAGCTACCTAGTTAACCAGCTGGCAACTGAGCTGACTTAACTAGGTTGCTTAACTAGCTAGATAACTTGATAGCTGGCTGACTTAGCTAGCTTCTATCTAGCTAGGCTGCAGGCTAGCCAGTTGAATTAACTCACTAAATTTACAAGATGGAAGCTGACATAACTATCTGACTTAACCATCTGACTTAACCAGCTAGCTACCTAGCTACTCAGCTGACATAGCTAGCTGTCTTAAGTAACTAGCTCCCTAGCTAGCTATCTAGGTATCCAGCTGACATATCTAGCTGACTTAACTAGCTAGCTCCTGACATGACTAGCTGACATATATCTAGCTTCCTATCTAACCAGCAAACAACTAACTGAAATATCTAGCCAGATGACTAGCCATCTGGTTTAACTACCTTTTAAACTAGCTAACAAGCTGTATAACCAACTGACTTAATGAGCTGACTTAACTAGCTAGCCAGCTGATTGTCAGTTGACTTAACTAGCTGACTTAAACACCAAGTCAGGTGGCTAGGCAGGTGGCTTAAATAATTGACTACCTATCTAGCCACCTGGCTAGCCAGCTGAATTACCTCGCTGACTAGAGCCAGCAAACTGACTAGTCAGCTCACTTAACTAGCTAGCTACCCACCTAGCCAGCAGGCAAGATTGCTGACTTAATTATCTGACTGGAACAGCTAGCCTGCTGGGTAACAAGCTGACTTATCTAGCAAGCTACCTACCTAGCCATCTAACTAGACAGCTGACTAAACTAGCTGACTTAACCAGCTACCCAGTTGGTTACACAGGTGATTTAACTCGCTGATATCACTAGCTAACCTGGTAGCTATCCAGCTGACTTAACTAGCTAGCTACCTACATTGCCAGTTGGCTTGCCAGCTCTCTTAACTAGCTGAATTAACCAGCTATCCAGCTGGCTAGCCAACTGACTTAACTGGCTCACTACCTAGATTGCCAGCTTGCCAGCCAGCTGACATAACTAGCTGAGTTAACAAGGTAACTACCTAGTTAGCCACTGAATTAAATTGTTAGCTTACCAGCTAGCTAACTAGCTAGCCAGCTGACATACGTAATTAGCTAACGACCTAGCTACCTAGCTAACAAGCTGACTTAAATAGTTAGTTACCTAGCTAGCTAGCTGACTTAACCAAATGGCTACATAGCTAGCTTACTCGTTATCTAACATTCTAGCTAGCTGACTTAATCATCTGACTTAACTCATTAGCTATTGAGTTAGCTAACTGACACAACCAGCTGACTTAACTCGTCAGATAACTAGCTAGCTAGCTGACTAAGTCAGCTGACTTAACTGGTTAGCTAACTAGCTAGATAGCTACTCAAAGAGCTGACTCAAACCGTTTGCTAACTAGCTGGCCTGCTGAATCAACCAGCTGACTCAACCAGTTAGTTAACTAGGTAACTACCTGACACAAACTGCTGACTTAACCCATTAGCTAACTACCTAATTAGCTGTCTTAACCAGCTGACTAAATTAGGTAGCTGACTTAACTAGCTGACTTAGCTAGCTGACTTAACTACTTATCCAGATGACAACTGGCTGACAAGTTAGCTAGCTGACATCACCTCCTGAATTAAATAGTTACCTAACTATTTAGCTAGCTGCACAACTAGCTGACTTAACTAGTTAGCAAACTATTTAGGCAGCAGGCTTAACTAGCTGACTTAAATAGTTAGCTAACTAGTGAGCTAGCTGTCTTAGCTAGCTGACGTAGCTAGCTAACTAATTAACTAGCTGACTTAGCTAGGTGACTTAACTAGTTGGCTAACGAGATAGCTAGCTGACAGCATGTTGGTTAATGAGTTAGCTAACTGTTTTGAGTATTTGGTAAATGAGTAAATTAGCTGTCTTAATTAGTTGGGTAATGAGTTAGCTAGGTGACAACTTATTGGCGGACGATGTGTACGACTACTTATCTGGTTTAACACATTGGCTGACTACTTGGCTGACTTGTTAGTTGGCTTAACAAGTCGGCCGTCTAGTTGGCCAAATAATTTGCTGGGTTAATTAGTTGACTTACGAGTTGGCCCACAATTTAGCTCGGTTAACTAGTTGACTGGTTAGTTTGCTCATTTAACTAGTCAGCTGACTATTTGACAGACTATTTAGCTGACTTAACTAGTCGGCACACAAGTTAGGTGACCTAACTTGTCAGCTGATCTGTTGGCCGACTAGTTGGCCGATTGGTTAGCTGATTTAAATAGTTGGCCATCTAGTCTGTCGACCGGTTAGCTTACTTAACTTTTTAGCTGATGAGTGAGCCCACAGGTGAGCTGACTTAACTAGTCAACCGGCGAGTGAGCCGACTGGTCAGTTGACTTAACTATTTGGTCCGCAAGTGAGTTGACTGGTCAGCTGACTTCACTAGTCAGCCAGCGAGTGAACTGACTTGTCAGCTGACTTTAGTTGACTAGCAAGTGAGCCAAATGGTCAGAAGAGTTAATTAGTCAGCCAGCGAATGAGAAGAACTGTGAGCTGACTTATCTAGCCAGCCGGCGAGTGACATGTTATGTGAGCTACCTTAACTAGTCAGCCGATGAACGAGCCAACAAGAGAGCTTATTTAACTAGTCAGCTGATGAACAAGCCAACTAGTTAGCTGACCTGTTGACCTGCGAGTGAGCCGACAATTTAGTTGACCTGCTGGCTGCCGAGCCAGCCAACTAGTTTGCTGTCCGGTTTGCAGGCTAGTTAGCCGACTATTTAGCTGACCTGATGGAAAGTGAGCGAGTCAACTAGTTATCCAAAAAGATAGCTGAGTTGCTAGTCAATTAGGTAGCTAAGTAACTATGTGATTTGCTAGCTGAATTAACTAGCTAGCTGACTAGCTAGCTGGCTATCTAGCTGACATAACTAGCTAGCAAACAAGCTATCTAACTGTCTATCTAGCTGACTTCACTAGCTAGCTGAATAGTTAGCTGCGTTGCTAGCTAACTTAACTAGCTAACTGGCTAGTTAGCTGACTTAACTAGCTGACTACTTTGCTGGATAGCTGTATAGCCTGCTGACTTAACCAACTAGTAAACTGGTTTTCTACACAGCTAGCCAGCTGGTTTAACTAGCTTGCTACCTGGCTGGCTACCTGGCGAGGCAGCCAGTTAGCAAGATAGTGGACTGACCAGGTGGATAACCAACCGGCTTAAATAGCCACCCAGCTGTCTGGAGAGTCAGATAGCCAGCTGGATTGACTAGCCAGCCATCTTAACTAGCGAATCACCTACCTGACCAACCTGTTAAGCAGCCAGCTTATCTTGCCAGCCACCTAGCCAGCCTGCTGGCTAACAAGCTTACTTATCTAGCTGACTTAACCAGATAGCCATCCAGCTACCTAGCTGGCTTAACTAGCTAGCCACCTACCTAGCCAGCCAGCTAGCCAGCTCACTTAACTTGCTGAATTTACTAGCTAGTCAGTCGGCTAGTCAGCTGATTTAAATACCTAGCTACCTACCTAGCAAATTAGCTAGTCAGCTGACTTAACTACCTGACTTAAACTAGACAGCTGATGTAAACAGCAAGCTACATATGTAGCCAGTTGGGTAGCCACTTGAATTAACTAGCTGACTTAACTAGCTAGCCAGTTGGCTTGCCAGCTGACTCAACTAGCTGATATAACTAGATATAACTAGATAGACAGCTGACTAGCCAGCTGACTTTACTAGCAGACATCATTAGCTAGACAGGGGTCTAACCAAATGACTTAAATAGCTGGCTACTTACGTATCTCGCTGGCTTGGCAGCTGACTTAAATACCTAGCTAACTAGCTCAACAGCTGGCTAGCAAGTTGAATTAACTAGGTGACTTAAGAAGCTAGCCAGCTGGCTAGCCATCTGACTTAACAAGCTAGCTACCCAGCAAGGTAGTTGGCTAGTCAGCTGACTTAGGTAGCTGACTTAACTAGCTAATTACCCCGCTAGCTAGCTGACCTTACTAGCTGAAATAGCTAGCTAGCTACCTAACTAGCTAACTACCTAGCTAGGTGACATAACTAGCTGACTTAACGAGCTAGCTAGCCGATAAAACTAGCTGACTTAACTAGCTATCTACCTAGCTAGCAAGCTGACTTAACTAGATGAAATAACTAGCTAGTCAGCTGTCTAACCTTCTGACTAAACTAGCTTTTTATCTACGAGTGAGCTGCATAGCCAACTGACATAACGAGGTGACTTACATAGCTAGGCAGCTGGTTAGCCAGCTTACTTAACTAGTTGATTAACTAGCTAGGTAGCTGGCCAGCCAGGTGACTATAGTAGCTGACTTAACTAGTTATCCAGCAGATTTAACTAGTTCTCTGCCTCTCTAGTCACATGGATAGCCAGCTGATTTACATAACTGACATAACTAGCTAGACAGCTGGCTAGCCAACTGACTTAAATAGGTCACTACCTAGCCAGTCAGTTTGCTAGCCAACTGACTTAACTAGGAGTCTTAACTAGCTGGCCTGTTTCTAGCCAGTTGAATTAACTAGCTTGCTACATAGCTAGCCACCTGGCTATCCAGCTGAATTAACTAGGTGACTTTTCTAGCTAGCCAGCTGCCTAGCAGGCTACCTAGAGAGCCAGATAGCTAGTCAGATGACCTAACTTGGTGACTATATTAGCTAGACAGCTGGTTAGACAGCTGACATACCTAGCTAGCTACATAGCTTGCAAGTTGCCTAGCCAGCTGACTTAAGTAGCTCTCTACCTCTCTAGTCACCTGGATAGCAAGTGACTTATCTAGCGGACTTAATTAGCTAACTAGTTGGCTAGGTAACAGACTTAACTATGTCACTACTTAGCTAGAGACCTGGCTAGCCATCTGACTTTACTAGCCCTCTTAACTAGCTGTCCTGCTATCTAGCCAGTTGAATTAACTTGCTTGCTACATAGCTAGTCAACTGGCTATCCAGCTGAATTAACTAGGTGACTTTTCTAGCTAGCCAGCTGTGTATCCAGCTGACTTAATGAGCAAGCTACCTAGCTAGCAAGCTGGCTAGTTAGCTGACTTAACTAGGTGACTTAACTAGCCAGCAAGATGAATGGACAGCTGACATAGCTAGCTAGCTACCTAGTTAGCCAGCTGGCTAGCCAGATGACTTAATTGCCTAGCTAGATAGTAGACAGAAGGCTAGCCAGCTGACTTACTAGCTGTCTTTACAAAGTAGACTGCTGGCTAGGCAGCACAATTTACTAGATATTTAACTACATAGACAGCTGAATAGCCAGTTGACTTAACTAGCTGACTTAACTAGCTACATAGCTGGCATATCTAGCTGACCTAACTATCTATCTACCTAGCTAGCCAGGTGTCTAGGCAGCTTACTTAACTAGGTGACATAACTAGCTAGCCAGCTGACTAGCAGGCTCACCAAACTACCTAGCTACCTAGCTAGCCAGCTAGATAGCTTTCTTAACTAGCTGGTTACCTATGTAGCCTGCTGGCTTGCCACCTGACTTAACTACCCAGCTACCTAGCTAACTGACTGGCTAGTGAGCTGCCTTATCTAGGTTACTTAACTAACTAGCTAACTAGCTAGCCAGCTGACAACTAGGTAGCTTCCCAGCCAGGCAACTGGCTAGCCAACTGACTTAATTCGCTGATTTAACTAGATAGCAAGCTGACTTAACTAGCTTACTTAACCAGCTAGCTACCTAGCTAGATATCTAGCTATCCAGTTGCCATAACTAGCTGACTTAACTAGCTACAGAGCTGATATAACTAGCTGACTTATATAGCTAGTTTCCTAGCCAGCCAGCTGACTTAACTAGCTGGCCAGATGGCTAGTCATATAAATTGACTACCTTTTTTAATTGCTAACCACCTGGATGCCCAACTGACTTAATGAGTTGACTTAACTACCAAGCCTGCTGCTTGCCAGCTGACTTAACTAGCTGACTTAACCAGCTACTCAGCTGACCACCCAACTGACTTACATAACTGGCAACCTATCTAGCCAGCTGACTTTCCAGCTGACTTACCTTGCTGACTTAAGCTAGCAAGCTGGCTAGCCAGCTAACTAATCTAGCTAGCTACCTACCTAGCCAGCAGGCTAGCCAGTTGACTTAACTAGGTGAATTGAACAGCCAGCCTGCTGGCTAGTAAGCTGACTTATCTAGCTAGCTACCTCCCTACCCAACTTGCTAGACAGATGACTAAACTAGATGATTTAACCAGTTAGCCAGTTGGCTATCCAGTTGACTTACTCGCTAACATCACTAGCTAGGAAGGTATCTATCTATCTGAGTTAACTAGCTTGCTACCTACCTTGCCAGTTGGCTACCCAGCTCTCTTAACTAGCTGAAATAACCAGATAGCCAGCTGTCTAGCCAACTGATTTAAGTAGCTCGCTACCTAGCTAGCCAGCTGGCTAGCCAGCTGACTTCACTACCTGACTTAACTAGCTAGCTGCCTAGCCAGCCAGCTGATTTAATATTTAACTAACTAACTACCTAGCTAGGTGGCTGACTTAAATAGTAAACTAACCATCTAAATACCTATCTAACAAGCTGACTTAAATATTTAGCTGCCTAGCTAGTTAACTGACTTAATCAGTTAGCTAACTTGTTAGCTTACTCATTAACTAAAGTGCAAGCTAGCTGATTTAATCATCTGACTTAACTCATTAGCTAACAAGCTAGCTAGCTGACTCAACCAGCTGACTTAACTCTTTAGTTAACTAGCTAGCTAGCTGACTCATCCAGCTGACTTAACTCGTTTGCTAACTATCTAGCTAGCATACTCAAGTAGCAGACTCACCCATTTGCTAACTAGCTAGCTAGCTGGCTCAATCAGCTGACTTAACCTGTTTGTTAACTACCTGACTCAACCTGCTGACTTAACCTGTTAGCTAACTACCTAGCTAGCTGTCTTAATCAGCTGATTAAATTAGAAAGCTGGCTTTACTAGTTGACTTAGCTAGGTGACTTAACTACTTAGCTAACTGACTTAACTGGCTGATTTAACTCATTAGCTAGCTGACTTCAATATTTTGCTAACTATTTAACTGAATTCAATATTTAGTTAACTACCTGAATTCAATATCTAGCTAACTACCTAAATTCAATATTTAGCTAACTATTTAACTAGCTGATTTAATAATTAGTTATCTAGTTAGGTAGTAGATTTACATAACTGACTTAAATAGTTAGCTAACTAGTGAGGTAGCTGACTTAGTTAGCTGACTTAGCTATCTACCTTGTTAGCTAGCTGACTTAGCTGACTTAAATAGTTGGCTAGCGGGGTAGCTAGCTGTCTTAATGAGGGAGTCGATGAGTTAGCTAACTGTTTTAACTAGTTGTTAAATGAGTTAACTAGCTGACAGCTAGTTGGTTAACCAGTTAGCTAGGTGAATTATCTTGTTGGCTGCTGAATTGGCCGACTATTTAGCTGGATAAACACATTGGCTAACTACTCGGCCTACTTGTTAGCTGGCTTAACAAGTCAGTTGAATAGTCGACAGACTAGTTAGCTAACTAGTTGATTGAGGTGTTGCCCCACTAACTAGCTCGCTTAACCAGTTGGCTGGCTGGTTTCCTGACTTAATTAGTGAACTGAATAGCTGACCAACTAGTTAGCTGGCCTAACTATTCGGCCTACTAGTTAACTGAGCTTGTCAGCTGAAAACTGAGCCAACTACTCAGCCGTTTGGTTAGCTTAGTTAACTGCTTGACCATTTAATTCGCCTACCGGTTAGCTGATTTAACTAGTCGGCCAGCAAGTGAGCCAACTGGTCAGCTCAATTAAATAGTTGGCCGGCAAATGAGCTGCCTGGTCAGTTGACTTTAGTCGACTGGCAAGTGAGCTGTCTGGTCAGAAGACTTACCTACTCAGACGGTGATTGAGCCGTCAGTTAAGCCAACTTCACTACTTGGCCTGCAAGTGAGCCAAAGTGTGAGTTGCCTTAACAAATAAGCTGGTGAGTCAGCCTACCAGTGAGGTGACTTAACTACATGACTGGCGAGCAAGCTGACTAGTTCACTGTCCTGTTGGCCTGTGAGCAAGCCAACAATTGAGTTGGTCTGTTGGCTGGCGAGCGAACCAACTACTTAGCTGGCCTGATGGAAAGCAAGTGAGCACACTATTTAGATGACTATCTAGCTGAGTTGGTAGTCAACTAGTTAGTTAAGTAACTAGCTGATTGGCTAGCTGACTTAACTAGCTAGCTGACTATCAAGATGACATAACTAGATAGCAAACAAGCTATCTATCTATTTAGATAGCTGACTTAACTAGCTACCTACCTGGCTAGTTATCTGGCTAGCTGACTTAACTATCTAGCTGACTAGCTAGCTGACTTTCTAGCTGACTTTACTAGATAGCTGACTAGTGACCTGACTAGCTAGCTGACTTAACTAGCTAGCTGAATAGCTAGTTGACGTGCTGCCTGACTTAACTAGCTAGCTGGCTAAAAGGCTGACATAACTAGCTGACTAGATAGTTGGCTAGCTAGCTGGTTTAACTAGCTAGTTACCTGGCTGGCTATCTGGCTAGGTAGCCAGATAGGTAGATAGAGGTCTGCCCAGATGTCTGACCAGCCGTCTTAAATAATCAGTTGGATGTCTTGACAGTTGGATAATAAGCCAGCTTACCTAGCCAGCCACACTGTTGGTCAGCTGGATAGCCAGCTGGCTTAACTAGCAGGCCATACCTGACCAACCTGCTAAACAGCAGGCATAACTTGCCAGCCACCTAGCTAACCAGCCAGTTAACCAGCTGACATAACTAGCTAACTTAACTAGATAGCCATCGGGCTAGCCAGCTGGCTTAACTAGCCAGTCACCTAGTTAGCCAGACAACTAACCAGCTCAGTTAACTCGCTGACTTAGCTAGTTAGCCAACCGGCTAGATAGCTGACTTAATTAGCTAGCTACATACCTAGACAGGTGGGTAACCAGCTGACATAACTAGATGACTTAACCAGTTAGCCAGCTGGCTAGCCAGCTGACTTACCTCGCTAGCTACATAGCCAGCCAGATGGCTAGCCACTTGAATTAACTGGCTGACTTAAGAAACTAGCCAGTTGGCCAGTCAGCTGGTACATCTAGTTGACAACTCATTATCCAGTTGGCTAGTCTGCTGAATTAACTAGCTGAAATCACTAGCTAGCCAGCTGGCTAGCCAGCTGACTTAACTAGCTTGCTACCTATGTATCCCGCTGGCTTTCCAGCTTACTTAACTATCTAACTACCTAGTTAGCAAGCTGACAAGCAAGCTGACTTAATTAGCTGACTTAATTCGCTAACCAGCTGGCTAGCCAGCTGAATTAACTAGCTACCTTCCCAGTTAGGCAGCTGGCTAACCAGGTGACTTAACTTGCTTACATAACTAGCTAGCCAGATAACTTAACTAGCTGACTTAACTAGGAAGCTACCTAGCTAGCCAGCTGACTATACTAGCTGAAATAACTAGCTAGCTAGCTAACTACTCAAATTAACTAGCTGACTTAAGTAGCTAGTTAGCTGACATAAAAAGCTGACTTAACTAGCTAACTAGCTAGTCAGCTCCCTTAACAAGCAAGAAATAACTAGGTAGAAAGCTCTCTAGCCATTTGACTTAACTTCCTTTTTAACTAACTAGAGAGCTGGCTAGGCAGCAGACTTAATGAGGTGACTTTACTACCTAGCTATCTGGTTAGCCAGCTGACTTAACTAGCTGATTAACGATCTAGGCAGCTGACCAGTCAGGTGACTAAACTAGCTGACTTAACTAGATATCCAGCTAGCTAACCAGCTGACTTAACTAGTTATCTTCCTCTATAGCCACCTGGATAGCCAGCTGACTTAAGTAGCTGACTTAATTAGCTAGCAAGCTGGCTAGTCAAGTGACTTAAGTGAACAACCTAGCTAGCCAGTTTGCTTGCCAGTTGACTTAACTAGTTGCCATAACAAGCTGGTCTGCTTCCTAGCCAGTTGAATTTACTAGCTTGCTACATAGCTAGCAAGCTGGCTATCCAGCTGAATTAATTAAGTGACTTATCTACCTAGCCTGCTGTCTAGCCAGCTGACTTAATTAGCAAGCTACCTACCTAGCCAGCTGTCTCGTTAGCTGACTTAACTAGGTGACTTCACTAGCTAGTCAGCTTGCTAGACTGCTGAGATAACTAGCTAGATACCTAGCTAACAAGCTTACTAGCTAGCTGATTTATCTAGGTGACTTAATTAGCTAGCTAACTGGCATATTTAGCTGACTTAACTAGCTAGTTTTCTAGCCTGCCAACTGACTTAAAAAGCTGAAATTAGTAGCGAGCCAGCGTCTTGCCCATCTGAGGTAAATAGATTTTTAACAAGCTAGCCAGCTGGATAGAAAACTGAATTAATGTCCTGACTTAACTAGCTATGCAGCTGAATAGCCAGCTGACTACTGTAGCAGAATTTACTAGCTGGCCAGCTCTCTAGCCACCTGAATTAATTGCCTAGTTACCTAGCTATCAAGCAGACTAAACAGCTGATTTAACTAACTGACTTAAGGATGTAACCAGCTGGCTAGCCAGCAGACTTAACTATCTATCTAACTCACTAGAAACCTGATAGCCCGCTGGTTTGCCAACTGAGTTAACTACTTAATTACCTAGCTAACCTGCTGACCAGAGAACTGACTTAACTAGGTGCCTTAACAAGCTAGCCAGCTGGCTAGCCAGATGACTTAACTAGATGACTACCCTGATAGGCAGCAGGCTAGCCAGCTGATATAACTAACTGACTTAACTAGCTAGCCAGCTGACTTAACTAGCTGACCTAACTAACTAGCTACCTAGCTAGCCAGCTGACTTATCTAGATGACTTAACAAGCTAGCTACCTAGCTTGCCAGATGGCTGGTCAGCTGACTTAACTAGCTCATTTAAACAGCTAGACAGCTGGCTAGTCAACTACTTAATAGTTGACTTAACTAGCTAGCCAGCTGGCTGGCCAGCTTAATTAACTAGCTGATTTAACCAGCTAGCCAGCTGGCTAGCCAGCTGAATTAACTAACTAGCTACCTAGATAGCCAGCTAGGAAGCCAGATGAAATAACTAGCTGACAACTAGCTAGCCTGCTCTCTAGGCAGCTGACTTAACTAGCTTGCTACCTAGCTAGCCAGCTGGCTAGCCAACTGACT
>NW_006980508.1:5362-9096 GCF_000164805.1 Carlito syrichta | reverse complement strand
CGTTACCTAGCTATCAAGCAGACTAAACAGCTGATTTAACTAACTGACTTAAGTATGTAGCCAGCTGGCTAGCCAGCAGACTTAACTATCTATCTAACTCACTAGAAACCTGATTAGCAAGTTGACATATCTAGCTGACATAACTAGATAGCCTAAAGGCTAGCCAACTGAATTAAGTAGCTACCTACCTACATAGCCCGCTGGTTTGCCATATGAGTTGACTACTTAAATACCTAGCTAACCTGCTGACCAGCAAACTGACTTAACTAGGTGCCTTAACAAGCTAGCCAGCTGGCTAGCCAGATGACTTAACTAGATGGCTACCCTGATAGGCAGCAGGCTAGCCAGCTGATATAAGTAACTGACTTAACTAGCTAGCCAGCTGACTTAACTAGCTGACCTAACTAACTAGCTACCTAGCTAGCCAGCTGACTTATCTAGATGACTTAACAAGCTAGCTACCTAGCTTGCCAGATGGCTGGTCAGCCGACTTAACTAGCTCATTCAAACAGCTAGACAGCTGGCTAGCCAACTACTTAATAGTTGACTTAACTAGCTAGCCAGCTAGTTGATTTAACCAGCTAGCCAGCTGGCTAGCCAGCTGAATTAACTAACTAGCTACCTAGGTAGCCAGCTAGGAAGCCAGATGAAATAACTAGGTGACAACTAGCTAGCCTGCTGTCTAGGCAGCTGACTTAACTAGCTTGCTACCTAGCTAGCCAGCTGGCTAGCCAACTGACTTAACTAGTATGCTTAACCAGCAAGCCAGCTGGCTAGCCAGCTGACTCAACCAGCTGAATTAACTACTTAGCCAGCTGGGCTAGCACCTGACTAACTAGCTGTTTACATTGCTTGCTAGCTGGCTAGCCAGCTGACTTAACTAGATGAATTAATTAGGTAGACAGCTGGCTAGCCAACTGACTTAACTAGCTCAGTACCTAGCTAGCCAGCTAGCTACCCAGCTCACTTACCTAGCTGACAAATAGCTGGCCTGCTTAATAGTCGGCTGAATTAACTATCTTGCTATATAGCTAGCCCAGGTGGCTAGCCCAGCTGATTTAACTACTTTGACTTATGTAGCTAGCCCAGCTGTCTAGCCCACTCACTTAATTAGCAAGCTACCTAGCCATCCCGCTGGCTAGCCAGCTGACTTACTTAGGTGACCTTAATAGCTAGCAGCAAGCTAGAGAGCTGACTTAACTATTAGCTACCTAGCTAGGCAGCTGTCTTGGCAGCTAACTTAGCTAGGTGTCTTAACTAGCTAGTCAGCTGGCTAGCAGGCTGACCTAACTACATAGTTACCTAACTAGCCAGCTGGATAGCCAGTTGACTTAACTAGCTACCTCCCTATGTAGCCTGCTGGCTTGCCAGCCGACTTACCTAACTAGCTACCTAGCTAACAGGCTGGACAGTGAACTGACTTATCTAGGTTACTTACCTCACTGTCTAGACAATTTACTTATCTATCTAACTACCCAGCTAGCCAGCTGGCTCGCCAGTTGTCTTAACTCGCTGACTTAACTAGTTAGCAAGCTGACATTACTAGCTGACTTAATCAGCTTTCGTCCTAGCTATCCAGCTGGCTTAATTAGCTGAAATAACTTTGTAGCCAGATGGCTATCGATCTGACTTAACTAGCTATTTAACTACATAACCATATGGATTACCAACTGACTTAATGAGTTGACTTAACTAGCTAGCAAGATGGTTGCCCACTGACTAAACTAGCTGACTTTACCAGCTAGTCAGCTGGTTAGCCAGATGACTAAAATAGCTGGCTACCTACCCAGCCAGATGGCTAACCACTTGACTTACCTAGGTGACTTAAACAAGCATGCTGGCTAGCCTGCTCATATAACTAGCTACCTACCTAGCCAGCAGAGTAGCCAGCAGAATTAACCAGGTGCATTGCACAGTCAGCCTGCTGGCTAGCAAGCTGACTTATCCAGCTAGCAACTTACATAACCAGCTGGCTAGACAGCTGACTAAACTAGTTGACTTTGCCAACTAGCCAGTTGGCTAGCCAGCTGATTTAACTCGCAGACATCACTAACTATCTAGCTGACATAGCTATCTAGTTACTTACTTTGTCAGTTGATTTGCCACTACTATTAACTAGCTAGCCAACTGATTTAACTAGCTTGCTACCTAGCTAGCCAACTGCCAAAATTGTTTGCTAACTAGCTAGCTACCTAGATAACAAGCTGACTTAGTTAGCTGCTGCAAGTTAGCTTATTTAACCAGCTAGCTGGCTAGTTAGCTTATTCTTTATCTAACATGATAGCTAGGTTACTTAACCATGTGACATAATCATTAGCTAACAAGCTAGCTAGCTGACACAACCAGCTGACTTAACTCGTGAGCTACATAGCTAGCTAGCCTACTCAACCAACTGAATCAACCCATTTGCTAACTAGCTAGCTAGCTGACTCAACCAGCTGAATTTACCCATTAGTTAACTAGTTAACTATCTGACACAACATGCTGATGTAACCTGTTAGCTCACTAGATAGCTAGCTGTATTAATCAGCTGACTAATTTAGAAATATGACTTAACTCGCTGACTTAGCTAGCTGACTTAACTATTTAGCTAGTTGATTTAACTGGCTGACTTAACAAGTTAGCTGGCTAACTTTACCTTAATTAAATAGTTAGCTATTTAACCAGCTGAATAACTAGCTGATTTAATAATTAGTAACTAGTTAGGTGGCACACCGAAGTAGCTGACTTAAATAGTTATTTAACTAGTGAGCTAGCTGACTCAGATAGCTAGCTATTTAGCTAGCTAACTTAGCTAGCTGACTTTACTTGGCTAATGAGATAGTTAGCTGATTAACAAGTTGGTTAACGAGTCACCTAACTGTTTTAACTTGTTGGTTAGCGAGTTAAATAGCTAACTTGACTAGTTTGTTAACGAGTTAGCTAGGTGTCTTAACTTTTTAGCTGACGAGCTTGCTGACTACTTAGCTCATATAACACATTGGCTTACTACATGACTGACTTGTTAGATTCCTTAACAAGTTGGACCTGTAATCGGTCGACTAGTTAACTGGGTCAACGTGTTGACTGACGACTTGGTGCAGTAGTTAGCTCAGTAAACTAGTTGGCTGACTAATTTGCTGACCTAAATAGTCAGCCAACTAGTTCACTGACTAGTTAGCTGACCTGAATAGTCGGCTGACTAATTAGCTGAGCTAACTTGTCAGCAGACAAGTTGGCTGACTAGTCGGCAGATTGGTTAGCTGACTTAATTATTTGGCCACCTAGTTGGCCTACCGGTTAGCTGCCTTAGCGAGTCGACCAGCGAGTGAACCGACAGGTGAGCTGACTTAATGCGTCAGCTGGTGAGTGAGCTGATTGGTCATCTGACTTAACTAGTGGACCGGTGATTGAGCCAACTTGTCAACTGACTTAGCTAGTCGGCCTGCAAGTGAGTCAACTGGTAAGCTGACTTATATAGTTGGCCAGTGAGTGAGCTGACTGGTCAGCTGAATTTAGTTGGCTTGCGAGTGAGCCGACTCATCAGAAGAATTAACAAGTCGGCCTGTGAGTGAACCGACTTAAATAATTGGCTGGTGAGTGAGCCAACGGGTGAGCTGCCTTAACTAGTCAGCTGGCAAGTGAGGCAACTTGTGAGCTGACTTAACTAGTCGGCTGATGAGCAAGCCGACTAATTAGCTGTCCTGTTGGCTTGCGAAAAACTGACAAGTTAGTTGACCTGTTTGCTGGCAAGT
>NW_006980508.1:1605-4350 GCF_000164805.1 Carlito syrichta | reverse complement strand
AGCTGGGTAGCCTGCTGTCTCAACTAGTTGACTGAACTTGTTAGCCAGTTGCCTAGCCAGCTGATTTAAGTAGTTGACATCACTAGTCAACCAGGTGACTAGCCATCTGACTTAACTAGTTAACTACATACGTATCCCTCATGTTTGTCAGCTGATTTAGCTATCTAGCTACCTAGATATCCAGCTGGCTAATGAGCTGACTTAACTAGGTGACCTAACTAGCAATCCAGCTGGCTAGCCAGCTGACTTAATGAGTTAGTTACCCAGCTAGGCAGCTAGCTAGCCAGCTTGCATAACTAGCTGACTTAACTAGCTAGCTAGCTGACTTTACTAGCTGAAATAACTAGCTAGATACATAGCTAGCTCTCTAGCTAGATAGCTGACTTATCCAGCTGACTTAACTAGCCAGCTAGCTGACATAACTTGCTGACTTAACTAGCTAGCTACCTAGCTAGTCAGCTGTCTTAACAAGCTGAAATAACTAGTTAGCCAGCTGTCTAGCCAAATGACTTAATAGCTTTTTAATGATAGCAAGCTGGCTAGCCAACTGACTCAACGAGGTGATGTAACTAGACAGTCGACTGGTTAGCCAGCTGACAAACTAGTCGATTAAAGAGCTAGGCAGCTGGACAGTCAAGTGACTAAAGGAGCTGAATTAACTAGTAATTCATCTGGCTAGCCAGGTGACATAACCAGCTCTCTACATCTCCAGCCACCTGGATAGCCAGCTGACTTAACTATCTGACAAAATTATCTAACCAGCTGGCTAGCAAACGTTCTTGACTAGGTCACTACTTGTCATAACTAGCTGTATTTACTAGCTGGTCTGCTTTCTAGCCAGTTGTATTAACCAGCTTGCTACATACCTCTCCATCTGGCTATCCACCTGAATTAACTAGGTGACATATCTAGCTAGCCAGCTGTCTAGCCAGCTGAATAAATATGAAGCTACCTAGCTATCCAGCGGGCTAGTCAGCTGACGTAACAAGGTGACAACTATTTAACCATCAGGCTACACAGCTGACATATCTAGCTAACTACCTAGGTAGCAAGCTGGCTAACAAGCTGTCTTAACTAGCTGGCTTAACTAGCTTGTCAGGTGGCTATCCAGCTAATTAATTGCTAGCTACCTAGCTAGACTGCAGGCTATCCAGCTGACTTAACTGGCTGACTTAATGAAGTAGCCAGCTGACTAGCCAGCAGACTTAGCTAGTTAGCTACCTAGCTAGACAGCTGAATAGCGAACTGACTTAACTAACTGACATAGCTAGACGCCGGATGGCTAACAAGCTGACTTAACTAGCTACCTACTTACATAGACCGTTGGCTTGCCAGTTGACTTAACTACCTAACTACCCAGCTAACTTGCTGACCTGCGAGCTGACTTAACTAGGTAACTTTAGTAGCTAGCCAGTTGGCTAGCCAGCTGACTTTACCAGCTAGTTAGCTAGTTAGTTTACCCGTTATCTAACGTGCTAGCTAGATTTCTTTATTATCTGACTTATCTCATTAACTAACAAGCTAGCTAGCTGGCTAAACCAGTTTACTTAACTCTTTAGCTAACTAACTAGCTGTCTGACTCATCCAGCTGACCTTAACTCGTTAGTTAACTAGCTAACTAGCCTACTCAACCAGCTGACTTAACCCTTCAGTTAACTAGCTAACCTGACTCAACCTGCTGACTTAACCCATTACCTAACTAGCAAGCTAGCTGTCCGAACCAGCTGACCAAGTAAGAAATCTGACTTAACTAGCTTACTTAGCTAGCTGACTTAACTACTTAGCTAGTTGAATTAACTGGCTGACTTAACTAGTTAGCTAGCTGACTTGACTATCTGTATTATAAAGTTAGCTAACTATTTAACTAGTTGCATAACTAGCTGACTTAACTAATTAGCTAACTAGTTAGGTAGCAGACTTAAGTAGCTGACTTAAATAGTTAGCTAATTGGTGCGCTAGCTGACTTAGCTAGCTGACTTATCTAGCTAGCTGTTTAGCTAGCAGACATAGTTAGCTGACTTAACTAGTTGACCAGCGAGATAGCTAGCTGATTTAACGAGTTGGTTAGAGTTAGCTAACTGTTCTAACTAGTTGATAAACGAATAAATTAGTTGATTTAACTAGTTGGTTAGCAAGTTAGCTAGGTGACTTACCTTTCTGGCTGATGTGTCGACTGACTAGTTAGTTGGTTTAACACATTGACTGACTACATGACCGACTTGTTAACTTGCATAGCTAGTTGGTCGATTAGATGGCCAGCTAGTTAGCTGGGTCAAAAATTTGCCTAATGTGTTTGCCCACTAGTTCACTCAGTTAACTAGTTGACAGGCTGGTTTGCTGAACAAACTTCCATCGACTTGTTGACCAACTATTTAACTGGCCTAACTAGTAGGCTTACTTGTTAGCTGAGCTAACTTATCAGCTGACAAGTTGGACAAATAGTCCGCCGATTGGTTAGTTAACTCAACTATTTGGTCGGCTAATAGGCTGACCAGTTTGATGACTGAATAAGTCGGCCTGCGTGTGAGCCAACAGGTGAGCTGACTTAACAAGTTGGCCGGTGAGCCAAACTGACAGCTGACTTAACTAGTCGGCTGGCAAATGAGCCGAATTCTCAGTGGATATAACTAGTCGCCCAGTGAGTGAGCCGACCTGTCAGCTGACTTAACTAATTGGCTGTTGAGTGACCTGACTGGTCAGCTGAATTTAGTCGACTGACGACTGAACCAAAAGCTCAGAAGACTT
>NW_006980508.1:0-881 GCF_000164805.1 Carlito syrichta | reverse complement strand
CAGCTTAACTAGTCAACCACCCTGATGGTCAGTTGACTAGCCAGCCTGCTTAACTAGCTGACCACCTACCTGACCAGCCTGATAACCAGCCGGCTTATCTTGCCAGCCAGCTAGCTAGCCAGCTGGCAATCTAGCTGACTTAAATAGCTGACTTTACAAGATAGCCATCTGGCTAGCCAGTCAACTCAACTAGCTATCTAGCTAGACAAATGGATATTCACTTGAATTAAATAAGAAACTTAATGAGTTAGCCAGTTGGCTAGCCAGCTGACACAGCTAGGTGACTAAACTCGTTAGCCACCTGGCTAGCCAGCTGATTTAACTAGCTTACATCACTAGCTACCAGTTGGCTAGCCAGCTGATTTAATTAGTTAGCTACATATGTATCCCGCATGCTTGCCTGCTGACTTAACTATCTAGATAACTAGGTATCCTGCTGGCTTACGTGCTGATTTAACTAGGTGACTTTACTAGCTAGCAAACTGGCTAGCCAGCTTACTTAACTAGCTGACTTAACTAGCTAGCCAGCTAACTTAACTAGCTGACTTAACAAGCTAGCTACTATATAGCAAGCTGAATTTATTAACTGAAATAACGAGCTAGATACCTAGCTAGCTCTCTAGCTAGCTAGTTGACTTATCTGGCTGACTTAACCAGTCAGCTAGCTGACATAAATAGCTGACTTAACTAGCTAGTTATCTAGCTAGCCAGCTGAATTAACTAGCTGAAATAACTAGCTAGCCAGCTATCTAGCTAATTGACTTAACTAGCTTTTTAACTAAGTAACGACCTGGCTACCCAACTGACATAAGGAGGTGACTTAATTAGCTAGCAACTGGTAAGCCAGCTGACATAATTAGTTGATTAAAAACCTAGGCCAC
>NW_006980507.1:0-623 GCF_000164805.1 Carlito syrichta | reverse complement strand
CTGGTCCCCTGCAATCTGCTGGCTATCTGGGCGCCTGTCCCTTCCCACCAGCTGGCCCCACCCCCCCACTCAGTTCCCCCAGAGGCCGGTTAACACTGCCCCCTCCTGGCAGCTCAGACCCGCAGAGACCCTTCCAGGCTCTGTCGATGGGAGTTCCTTGGCCCGCACAGGTGGGAATGAGGCCTGGGCCGAAACTATACAGCGGAGCACGGGGGCTAAGGAGGCTGGGTTCTAACTCTGACTCGGGCACGTCCGTGGAGGTGGGAATCCAAATCCAAGTCTCGATGCCTGTTCACGGGCATAAAGCCTGTACCTCCCAGCTGGTGGTGGTGGTTGTTATTTGTTTGAGTTGGAGTCTCACTCTGTTGCCCAGGCTATGGAGTGCAGCAGCATGCTCACCACCACCCCAGTGGCAACGTGCTGGGCTCCAGCAATCCTTCCGCGTCAGCCTTCCAAGTAGCTGGAACTATGGGCGTGTACTACCACACCCGGCTAATTTTTTGATATATGGTAGAGATGAAGTCACACCAGGTTGCCTGGGCTGGTCTTGAACCCGCGGGCAACCTCGCCTTGACCTCCCAAAGTGCTGGGGTGACAGGCTGAGCCACTGTGCCCAGACTGTT
>NW_006980506.1:0-963 GCF_000164805.1 Carlito syrichta | reverse complement strand
TAGGTAGCTAGCTGGTTAAGTCAGCTAGTTAAGTCAGGTTGCTAGCTTGTTAAGTCAGCAGGTTAAGTCAGCTGGCTAGTGAGCTGCCTAGCTGGGTAGCTAGCTAGTTAAGTCAGCAGGCTAGTCAGTTAGCTAGCTAGTTAAGCAACCTAATGAAGTCAACTCACTAGCCAGCTGGTAAGCTAGGTAGCTAAATCAGCTGGCAAAACAGCGGGCTATGTAGGTAGCTAGCTAGTTAAGTAAGCAGGCCAGGCAGCTGGTTAGCTACTTAAGCCAGCTGGCTAGGCAGCTGGCTCGCTAGGTAGTTAGCTAGTTAAGTCAGGTAGTTAACTTAATTGGCTAACTAGGTTGCTAGCTCGTTAAGGAATCCAGATAAGTCAGCTGGCTAGCTAGTTAAGTCAGTTAGTTAAGTCTGCAGGCTAGCCAGCTGCCTAGCATGGTAGCTGGCTAGCCATCTGGCGTCTAGTTATGTTAACTAGTTAAGTCACTTGGCTATACAGCTGTCTAGCTATGTAGCTAGCTTGTTTCGACTGCTGGCTAGCTAACTGTCTACTTTGTGAAGCCAGCTAGTTAAGTCAGCTGGCTAGTCTGCTGGCTGTATACCTAGCTAGGCAATTAAGCCATCTGGCTAGCCAGTTGGCTAGCTAGGCAGCTAACTAGTTATATCAGCTGTCTAGTCAGCTGGATAGCTATTTAATTCACCTAGTTAACTCAGCTGACTAGCCAGTTGGCTAGCTAGATAGCTTGCAGTTAAGTCAGCTAGATACACAGCTGGCTAGCTAAAGAAGTCACCTAGTTAATTCAGCTGGATAGCTAGTTGACTAGCTATGTAGCAAGCAAGTTAATTCAACCTGCTAGATAGCAGGACAGGTAGTTAAGACAGCTAGTTAAGTCAGCTGTCTGGCCAGCTCTCTAGCTAGTTAGTGACATAGTTCAGTCTGTTGCCTAGCCATCTGGCTAGCT
>NW_006980505.1:0-1342 GCF_000164805.1 Carlito syrichta | reverse complement strand
TTCATACTGTTAATCTTCTAAAGAAATTCAACTGCTATTTCTCTTACTGCCAACATACTTTATTATTGCTGTACAGAGCATAACAACGATAAGATCTGAACAAAACAGATGGCTCAGCATTGCCAGAAAACTTACATTTCATCATGAATTTTTATAATACCAAAGCAAATATAATTTTATTGAAAATATCCAAGACAAATGAGCATACTTTTACAATACTTATACACATTGTCATGACTAAAGTACTTTAACATCGTTTCATATTTCTTCAATGATACTTTTCTAAGCCCTTATAAAAACATAAAGGATACACAAATCATTTCTAAAATATAGCATATTTAAGAATACTTGCTTGTTGGTGAGTTTAGTAAAATTAATTGGATAATGCTCCCTTATATAGGTGCATTCCATATTTGAAAATCAGTTTGTAAAATGGAGCATTAATTAAATTAGTTTACAATTGTAGAATTTTTTGGATGTATTTACTGGACTTGCCATGTTAATTTCTAATATATAGATTAATTGATTAAATACAAATAATTATTTTGCTTATGGTCATTTCTAGTTGATATGTTACCACTGGAATACGAGGGTTAATAAGAAAAGGACTTGTTCTTTAAATAAGTACTAGCAGGGGGAGGTGGACATAAAATTTGATAATATAAATTTAATGGCATATGTACAAAATCAGAAGTAAGAATTAGGGAGCACAATTGTTGGGCACTAAAGTCAATATGGGGACAGGAAAGATTTTCACCAATATAAGGCAATGTATATATATTTTGCAGAGAAATGAAAGTGTTGCCAAGTCAGAGAGGTGAAAAAAAAATTCTAGTTCTTATCTAGTCTAGACAAAGTTGAAAAATGGTGTTGAATCATGTTAAAGCATTGCTTGACATGTAAAATATTAAATTGTATTCCATTAATGAAAGCGGTAAATAAACTTTTATAGAGGAGTGGAATAAACCACTTGACTGTAATATGAAATAAGAGTATAAGTGAGATATTACTAAAATCGGAACAAGTCAATTGTGATATATGCATGCTTGCGTGATCAGTAAAAAAAAATACACACATAAATAAAAGCATTTAATGATATGTATCTGAGTTGCCATTATCTTTAGTGATACCATTAACAAGACTATAATGAAGACCCAAATATACATCCATTCTTTTGTGAGCCAGTGTGAGAGTTTTACTGTGCTACATACTGAGGAAATGAATCAATATCTCATAGAAAGGAGTATTTTACATTTACAAGTATTGCCATATTGGTGTCCAGATTGTCTGGATGAATTTCAGTGTGACATGATGGCATCCATATTCCCACAGACCTTGATAT
>NW_006980504.1:0-1389 GCF_000164805.1 Carlito syrichta | reverse complement strand
GGTTTGTCAGATTGGTATCTTCCAGGAATGAGCCACATTATCAGTGTTCAAAGTGGCAGGTGGGTGGAGGTGTGGTGGGATGCTGTCTTCCAGGAATGACAGTGGCAGGAGGAGACAGAGGGTGTATTGGATCTGGAGGGATGGTATCTTCCTGAACTGAACCACACAGGTGGTGGGCTGGGGGAGAGAGGAAGGGTCAATGTTGTAGCACAGTGGTGATATCCTCCCCCCAAGTGACCTGCTAGGTGACAGATTGGAAGGTTGCATGTTGTGGCAGGATGGTATGTTCCAGGAATGAGACCCACTAACTGGGGTGGAGAAGCCTAGAAGGGTAGAGAATTTGGAGCATGACATCTTCTAGAATTAGCCGCAGGAGTAAGGGAAGATGGTGGATTGAGTTTGGAGAAATGATGATTTCCAGGCATGAGTGAAATGAGTGAAATGATGATGAGGGGGAGATGGGAACGATGGATATTGTGGAGTCAGGTTCATACCCTTCCAAAAGGACCCAGAGGCTTAGTGGAGAGAAAAAGACCTTTGGTGGTTTGTCAGAATGGTTGTCTTCTAGGAATGGGCAGTGACTGGGGGGAGACAGAAAGGTTGGAGGGGTGGTAAGATAGTATCTTCCCAGAATGACCCACAGTGGCAGGGGAAAACAAGGTTGATTGAATTTGGAGAGATGGTATCTTTCAGGAATGAGTCACACTGGAGAAAGTGTGGAGAGACAAGAAGGATGGATGTCATGCTGAGGAGGTGATGTGATCTTCAAAAGACCCAGAGGGAAGAGCCAGATAGGAAAACTTGAATTTTTTATTTTTTTTGTAGCAGGATGCTATCTTCCAGGAATGAGTCACAATGGCAGGAGGATTCAGGGCCAATTGAATTTGGAGAAGTGCTGTCTTCCAGAAATGAGCCACACTGACAGGAGTGTAGGGAGACAAGAAAGGTGGATGTTGTGTGAAGGGCATGGTGTGATTCCCCCAATGACTCAGAGGGTAAGGGAGAGATAGGAATCTTGGATTGTATGGCAGGATGGTATCTTCCCAGCATGAGTCACACTGGTGGTACTAGAGGGAACAAGAAGTGTTAGGGGCATGAACATTCCAGGCATGGCCCACAGAGTCACAGTGGAAAACAGGTTCAATTTGGTTTGGAAAGATTGTATCTTCCAGGATTTACTCTCACAGGTGGTGGTTGGTTGTTGGGAAGAGATAGGATTGGTGGATGTTGCAAAATGTTAGTATCATCCCAGAATGATTCAGAGGGGTACAGGGGAGATAAAGTCATTGGATTGTGTGACAGGATGATATCTTTCAGGGATGAGCACACGGGGGTAGTGAGGGGAGGCAGGAAGAGTGGATAGTGTTGGACTTCCAGAAATTTGTCTCA
>NW_006980503.1:0-1513 GCF_000164805.1 Carlito syrichta | reverse complement strand
GGAAATATACTCAGAGGAACTCAGATCACGTAATGAA
Organism: Carlito syrichta; assembly: GCF_000164805.1. Classification (NCBI taxonomy): domain Eukaryota; kingdom Metazoa; phylum Chordata; class Mammalia; order Primates; family Tarsiidae; genus Carlito; species Carlito syrichta. The sequence continues at coordinate 1,476 of NW_006980503.1, read as the reverse complement.
AAAGATACCTGCACATGCATGTTTGTTGTAGCATTATTTATAATAGCAAAAACATGGAACCAACTGTGCTGCCCATCAAAAAAGGACTGGATTAAAAAAATGTGGTACATATATACATTGGGATATTATACAGTCATAAAGAACAAAATTATGAGCTTCGCAGAAATTTGGATGGACTTAGAGTCTATAATACTGAGTGATCTATCACAGAAACAAAGAACTGAGTACCACATGTTCTCACTCATAACTGGACCTTGAACAATTATCATAATACTATAAGAAAGGGATTGGCAGTAGTGAGAAACTGTCAGGGAAGGGAGGCACACCTAATCAATAAGGGTACTTACATAATGAACATTTGTATACCTAACCCTGAATTGTACCCCACATCTTTAAAATAAAAAAAATTAAAAACAAATACAGCAAAAAAAAAAAAAGAATGTGCTTAACAGATCTTCTCAAACAAATGAGAGCACCACTAGGAAGCTTAGGAGAATTGTGCCTGCTATCTCATCAGGAGCAAAAAAAAGTGATATAACCTCCAAAACATTTGTAGCTATGATTTTTGTCTAATGGCATGAAATCCAGTGCAATTCACACACACACACACACACACACACACACACACACACACACACACACGTACATATATGTGTGTGTGTATATATATTTCATGATAAAATTATACCAAAGACAAAAGACTTCCAGGCTGAATTGAAAAAGACAGAGGGAAAGTAGGTGAAGAAAAGAGGCTGTCATACACCTACAATTCTACTGTTAGGAAGACTGATAAAAATACTTAGTTGCCAATATCTTCTACTTTTCATGACTATGGAGGGATGACAGAAAGTAAACACAAGAGCCCAGAGAACGGAGCTGAGAGTCAGGAAGAATTATTTTTAGGTCTTGAAGCCTGATCAAGGAATTTTTTTCCACTGGATTTCAAATTACTCCTTTTTACCTTGCATTTTTCTCTTATTTTGAAATAGAATCTCTATAACTCTTACTGGTTGACAATTTCACCATTGTTGTACATGCACATAACTTGGGCACATAATGCTATCTTTAGTTTCACGAGGCCATATATGGAAAGGAATTGTGGCCTAGGATGAACTTTAACTGGGGGCCTGACAAACCTTAATTTAAATTATTTAGATTTAGTTGAAATGTTAAGCTTGAGGTGACACTGTAATGGAATGAGATTCTTGGAAGTCTTAGGAAAAAGTGAGTGTATTTTGCATTTGGAGAAAAAAGAAATATTTTGGGGACCAGAGGAGACTGTGTTAGGCAGAATTTTAAGATGACCTCAGAGATTTTTGGCCCCTGGTGTACACATGCCTTTTCCTAGTTATTCAGTCAAACATTCATCTAACTACTGCTGCGAAGGGATTTTTCATACATAATTAAGGTCCCAAATCAGCTTTTTACTAAATTACAAGGCAAAAAAAAAAAAAAAAAAAAAAGGGGGGGGGGGGG
>NW_006980502.1:0-1205 GCF_000164805.1 Carlito syrichta | reverse complement strand
GTAAGTGTGCATTTATCTATATCAATATTTTATTGTATAACAGATACAGAGATGTGTATTAATAGAACTTTATCATTCAACTATCTATTACAAAATGCTTTTAGTTCTATTTTTTCACCCATCTCTAACTCCATTTCTTTTTCTTATCACATTAAGTATGTGTGTAAAATTTACATGTTTTGGGGTATGTAGCCACTAAAAAAAATAGTACTGCAGATTTTACAGTGGATAATGTTGGTACCTTGGCACATCCCCTAACTACTAAGTATGTTAACTGATAAGACCTTCAATTGTCCCTTTACTAGAATATTGCCCTTGGCTTCATGGGATACCCCTCTGCTGCTCTACTTTACCTCTTGCTTCTCTCATTCTTCTTTTGTCAAAAGAAGCACTTCCATAACAGTCCTTCTCTTGGGTTCTGCTTTTAGAGAATCTAACCCAAGACATAGGTTTGTTATAGAAATTATAATGTTATCATATATATGAATTATACATGTATACTTGATAAAAGGGCTAAGAATGGTTAGAATAATATGCAAAAGAGGAATAAAAGGAGGATAACTTCTTTAGCAGATAGTGTAACTAAATAATCATTGAACGAGTAAGTGTTTTAGGCACAGAGATATCAATTTAAATAAAGAAACAAAATAGAAGCATGGAATAAGTTTTAGGTGTGATTGTCTTATAACTGATAGATAAATAGTGTTTAGAACAGGGTTGAATACATGGTAGATAATATAAACATGCTGAATGAATGAAAAATTGACATGTAGTAGAGCTGACATTACAAAACAGTTGGGAAGAAGAGATTATTCAGAAAATGGTTCTGGAGCAATAGCTTATTTGAAAAAAATCAGAGCCTATCTTCATATTGTAAAAACAAATCAATTCTAGTTACTTAAAGATCCATCTGTAAAAAGTGATTAACAGAAAATATCTTTGTAATCTTGATATTGGGGAATGTTTTTAAAATACATCAAGAAAAATGTGAACAATAAAGAAAAAGGTAAATTTCAAATTTTTTAATTTAAAGAGTTTTGTATCACAAATATAAACAAATTGGAAAAATAAGTCACAACTCAGAAGGGATACTTGCAATATGCAAGACTGATAAGGTATTAGCATTTCGTGTACATAGAAATTATCATAAATCAATAAGAAAATAGATGAAAATTGAAAAATAGACAAAAATATGAACATGTATT
>NW_006980501.1:0-1046 GCF_000164805.1 Carlito syrichta | reverse complement strand
GAGGGGAAATCAAGGATGAAAGAAGATGGACCTGAAGGAACCCACTTAGAAGGCAACAGTTGCTCTTACCCTAGGAGAGAGGCTGACCCAGAGCAAAGGCTTGGAAAATCACCAGGAAATTCCACAGACCGAGGTTGAGCAAGGACTTATGGAGAAAGGAAATTATGAAGGTTTCTAGGCTGGTGTGGTTTGGAAAACAAATAGTTCTTTGGGAGAACATGATGGACAAAGGGTCCTGCTCCCAGAAATCTCACAGGTCAACACAGAAACTGGACAATTCAACAAGCAACCACAAGTGTGACACATGTCACCAAACAGAAGGTAAGAGGCTGTTGGACCATTTAATGATGGAAGAACATCTTGACCTCATTAGAAAAGCAGGAACAAGCAAGAATGTTTGTTAAGTGAAAGCATGGGTCCATAAAAAAAGGACTTAAGCACCAAGTCACACTCTCTAACACTGCCTGAGGCCAGGCTGACCCTGACCAACAACTGGCCCATCTGAACTGTCTTAGTCCACATTCAAATGTAACTTGGATGGTATGCAACTTTTACCTAGGATACCTCAGCCTAGTACCAGCATGTTTCCATCACAAGATGTGCTTGCATCTGATTGAACCCAGAGCAACACTGACTCACATCATCTCAAGGGAAGAGGCTGCAGGGAACCAATTGCCTACAAACCAATTATAAAGAAGATCAATATAAAACACATTTGCAGTGTCACATCGTTTCAGACTAAGTGTTCCATTACTCCACAAAGATTACTGAAGAAGGAGAGAATGATAATACGGTTGACCCTATTCTTTTTACAGAGTTACAGGATGTCAGAGCCCAATGGGTCTTTGGGGAGAATTTAGCCTACTGGTTTTCACCCAGGGCAGGGTTTCCACATGCCAATGCCTGGCAAAGATTTTTTCAAGTTCACACCCTATCTATGCCCCACCCCAATGCACTTGGGTACATTTGGGTTGGGGTTGCAGGAGGCTGGCCTTTTCTTTAGAATATGGTCCTTGATTGGTTCTGGTGCATTTTGTGTAGTTCTC
>NW_006980500.1:0-1351 GCF_000164805.1 Carlito syrichta | reverse complement strand
AATAGCAAAAACATGGAACTAACCATGCTGCCCATCAAAAGAGGACTGGATAAAAAAAATGTGGTACATATACATGATGGAATATTGGGCAGTCAGAAAGAAGGACAAAATTATGAACTTCACAGCAACCTTGATGAACTTAGAATCTATAATACTGAGTGACCTTTCACAGAAACAAAGAACTGAGTATCTCACTTATAAGCAGACCTTGAAAAATAAGAAGTTTTAGAACAAAATAACCCAAGGAAGAAACAAGATGAAAGAAAAGTTATTAGAAGAAAAAAATTCCCCAAATGATGTCTGCATATATTCTATTCTTTTCTTGGCAGTCCTCATTGACTCACTATTATTTACTAAATTCTTTAATTTTCCTTTCCTTTGAAGTTAAAATAATAATAGTTGTCACATTATGCATTTATAGCATCAGAAACATCAGTGGATTTCTATAAATGTACTAAAATAACTATAAAATGATGACTCAAAGCAATTCATCTACTTCTGAATTTTGACCCATTCTAAGACCTTATAATACCATCCCCATTAATTTAGTAGATTATAGAATCAATAACCACTTTGAATGATTCAATTGCTTCTCTAAGCAATAATGAAGGCAAAAAGAATGAAAAAAATCCACACAGAATGTCTTTGGGAGTACAATTGAAAAAAATTATATAAGAAGCAAATACGTTAATTCTTTGTGACTGTGTTTGAAGGACATAAACCAAACATAATCAGAATTAGCCAACTGCGGTCATATTACAGCTGTCATGCACAATAGTAAACACATGTTTATGCATTTAAAAATGCCATACATTCTGTGGTTCTAACTGATGCTTCCATTTAGTGAGAAAAAATAGAATATCTACGCTTTGGGAATATATGAATAAAGTTAACAATATTGTTTAAGGTAACCCCCTCGTGTCATATCCTGAGGTTAGATAATGACTCTAGTCATTGTTTTCCAACTCAAATTATTGCCTAAAACATTAAAATATAAGTAGCTAGGTAACTGGACTGAAGGAGAAGAGAAAGGGAGGAGAGTAATACACAGGAGAGCCACTGAGGTAGGGCTTTTTATTCTGCTAGAAGTGATTAGCTATCACTTATTGAGAATTTATTCTCGGCTAGACACAATCCTAAACATTTTTCATCTATGGCACCATTTCATCTCCACAACACTATTAGATAGTTACTGTTATTATCTCTGCTTTACCATGATGAAATTTTGGGTTAGAGAGGTCAAATGACATTCTAAGCATCATAAACAGTAAGTGGTAAGATGGGAACAAAATCCACACACATGATTTGTTTGCTCAGAACTAACTGTGCTTGTTTAGCCCAATGCTTCCTG
>NW_006980499.1:0-1485 GCF_000164805.1 Carlito syrichta | reverse complement strand
TATTCTGATAAAACCATAAAATAATAAATGCATGACATTAATTAAACTGCTCGGACAGGGTCAAATAATATAGCATCAAGGTGTTTTAAATAAAATCTATTAGAAAAATAGGAGTGGAGATGATTGGATATTGACAAAATACAATTATAAGGAGGAATATTAATTCACTATTAGCAGGAAACACAAATGAAATGGGAGCAGATGGAAAGTTGCTAATATAAATAATAAGAGTAAACAGACATATGCAATACTGTTATTTTCATAGCAGGAGTCACCCATCTCTATTAAAAAATTTCTGTACTAAGATAAAATATAAATAAGAATGATAAAACCTTCCAATTAAAAGATTACCCTTTGATCCAAATACGAAAACAAATGAACACTAAACAAAGCCCTAAAGAAAATCTAAACAAACTTCAAAGAACAGTGGCTTCGGGGGCTTCATTCTTTGGTAAGGAGAGGGGACAAAAGAGCAGACATTACATAAACGACAAATACATCCAAAAACTAGTTTTTTGAAGGTGAGGGCAAAACCAGTGCTATTTACAAATCTCTAGAGAATCTAACTAAAAATGAACAAGGGGAAAGTAAATATAAAACAAATTAGAAATGAATATAATAAAATAACTTTTAGATGCTGCTCTGTAGACTGTATCCCGTGGAATGTTCTGCTCTGTCATCTGGAGTGTGGGCCAGGCCTGGGATAAACATGGACGGAGGAGGTTTCTAGATTTTGCTGGTTCCGGTTATGGGGTTATTCCCCAGTGGGATGGTAGCTGGTTTCAGGTATGCTTGGCTTGTACTGAGGCTCATTTGGGCCAGTACTGCCACCAGTTCTTAAATGAGAGAAAAGTATGAGGTTGAGTCGGTCTTTTCCCACTTTATTTTGGGTTTATTTCTATTTTTTAGCTCAGAGAAGATCGTATCCCACGTGTTATCTAAGAGTGTGCCTCTCATCTTCCGCCAGGGGTCAGTTCTCCTTTTCATCCTTCTGCCATTTTAGCAGCCCCCACAGACCTTAAGTCGCATTCCTTAATGTGGTTATGGGAGCTGGAACTAATATGACAAGACATGAAACGGAGATACACATTGAAAATGGAAAAACAAAAATAAAATGAGATTATTTGTGACGACAGGAGTATTTAGCTCGAAAAGCCAAAGTAATCAGATTTCAAAAGTGGTAGAATTAATCAGAGGGTTTAGGGCACAACCACCATTTGCAGGATAAGTCATCAAAATGGAATGAATTCCCTTCCTGCAGCCACGGCTCAAGGGCTCCCCTCCCCACAATGTCACGCAGTTCCCACAGCAACGAGAAACATCGTTTAGAAGACAGGCAGCCCATGTCAGGCAGGATTGAAGGGGGCCTACACAGTACTGTTGGAATATGGATGTTAGATGGGGTTAAGTCTGGTGAGATGGGAGGTGGAACTTGTCTCTTTGGATCACCTGCTAGGTTCTCAGACTTCAGGATAAAGTAAAACC
>NW_006980498.1:0-799 GCF_000164805.1 Carlito syrichta | reverse complement strand
ATGGCAGTAATAAAGCAAGTAGTATCAGATGACACTAATAAGCAAGTAGTATCATAAGAAGTTAATAAGGCACACTGTATCATAAGACACTAATAAGGCAAGTAGTATCAGACGACCATAATGCAAGAAGTATCAGACAATACTAATAAGGCAACTAGTATCAGAAGACACTAATAAGGCAAGTAGTATCAGACGACACTAATAAGGCAAGTAGTATCATAAAAAATTAATAAGATATGAAGTATCATGTGACACTAATATGCCAAGTATTATCAGACGACACTAATAAGGAAAGTAGTATCACACGACACTAATAAGGAATGTAGTATCATAAGATACTAATAAGGCAAGCAGTATCAGAGGACATTAATAAGGCAAATGGTATCATAAGACACTAACATATCAAGTAGTACCACAAGACACTATTAAGGCATGTAGTATCATAAGACACTATTAAGGCATGTAGTATCATAAGACACTAATAAGGCAAGTCGTATCAGACGACACTAATAAGGCAAGTAGTATCACAAGACACTAATAAGTTAGGTAGTACCATAAGACGCTATTAAGTCATGTAGTATCATAAGACGTTTAGAAGACAAGTAGTATTGTAAGACACTTATAAGGCATGTAGTATCCGACGAAAATAATAAGGCAAGTAGTATCAGACGACACGAATAAGGCAAATAGTAGGAGACGACACTAATAAGGCAAGTAGTATCATAAGACACTAATAAGGCAAATAGTATCAAAAGACACTAATAAGGCAAGTAGTGTCAGACGACCCTAATATGGAAAG
>NW_006980497.1:0-701 GCF_000164805.1 Carlito syrichta | reverse complement strand
TCACAGAAGTTCCAGATAATAAAGAGATTGAGTCCTTGCTCTGCTGGGCAGACAGAGCAGAAGGTAAATTACATTAATACAATAAGGAACTCTGAGGGGTAAAGGCTATGTCCTGGGTTTTGAATCACCTGATCTGCTTCTGGTTTGCCTCTAATCATAAGAAATTACTTTCCACAGCTTTCACCTGAGAGTATGACTGGTCTTTGTTGCCTCATCATCAAGCAGTAGCTTCACTTTGGAGATATTTTCTTCTTACCTCCCACCTCATGCAGAATCTGGCAAATCTCTTGAGAGAAGGATCAACTGTGTGTTTAAATACCCTTGAAATTTCAATTCTGTCATTACATCCCTCAAAATTGTGAGTTCTACACACCTGGTTTAGACCAAACTAAGAGATGTCACAAGGAAAAAGCATCTGCAGATCATCGGTGTCCACTTACTACTCGTGTTAGGGCTCTGAACTCTTATTGCTGTTTTTCTTAAGCCACTCCATCCCCCTTCACAAACCCATGCCCCAAGGCAGGTTGCTATCTCTTAAGCACCTCAAAACTCAAGAATTTTCTATTCTGCCTTCCAGAGACTTCCAGCTTATCTCTTTACTATCTGGTTCAGAATTGAGTGCAAAAACTAGGTGTGGCTTTTAGGCCCAATCGTGTCTCTGGTTTTGTGACTCCCCTGAGCAATATTCCAAAACTGTGCTT
>NW_006980496.1:0-746 GCF_000164805.1 Carlito syrichta | reverse complement strand
TGACTCACACCTGTCTCCTTTGGAGGTCAAGACAGGAAGAAGGCTGGAGCCTGGGAACTCGAGACCAGGCTGGACACGATGGCAATCCCCCCAAAACCCAGGCAAAACCCAGAAAACTCGTTGAGGGCAGTCCTTGGCAGTAGAATCGCATCTGGCCCAGAGTTCATAACAAGTCAGGAAGACAAGGATTTGGGCCAAATGGAAAGCCTGTGATTGCAGCAGTTTGGGATGCCCACCCTGAGAGGATGGCCCGAGTTTTGTGGTTGGAGAGCACCCTGAGCAACCTAGTGAGGAAAGAAATGAAAAGAAAGAAAGAAAGAAAGAAAGAAAGAAAGAAAGAAAGAAAGAAAGAAATCCATTATCCTGCAAACATTCTGCCCTCAGTCTGTTCATCCCTGCCCTGCCCCAAATGTGAGGGTCACCCATGCTCAGCAACTTCCAGCCACAACCTCCCCAATGCCTGCCCCCATTTGGTGAAGGAGTTCCTGAGGCTCCCTGGCAGGGTTCTTGCCTAATCTCCTCTGAGTGGTTGGACCCATAGGTCTTCACCACCACGCCTAGCTATTCTTTGGATTTATTTTTGATGGCTGAGATGAAATCTCACCCCATGTTCCAGGAGGGTGTCAAACCCACAGTCTCGGGCTGTCCACTCACCTGGGCCACTGAAAGGCAAGGATGCCAGGCTGAGCCCCTGAGCCCAGTCTGAGGTTGTGGTGGTGGTGGTGGTTTCAATTATTATTCTGAGT
>NW_006980495.1:0-528 GCF_000164805.1 Carlito syrichta | reverse complement strand
GGCTATCCAGCTGGCCATCTGGTTAAGTCAGCTAGTTTAGTCAGCTGGCTAATCAGCTGGGAGACTAGTTAATCAACACGTTAAGTCAGTTGTTAAGACAACTGACTAGCTAGTTAAAAAGCTAGTTACTTCAGATGGGCAGCAGCTGACTCGCTATTATTTCTGCTAATTTAGTCAGCTGGCTAGCTTGGAAAATAGCTAGTCAAGTTAGCAAGATATGTCAGCTAGTTAGTTAGTTAAGTCAGCTGGTTAAGTCAGTTATCTATATGATAGCTTGCTGAGTAGTTAGCTATTTAAATAAGCTAGTTAATTCAGCTGGCTAGCTAGGTAGCTAGCTACTTATGTCAGCTATATAAGTCAGCTGGCTAGCTAGTTAAGTCTGTTAGTAAATTCAGCTGGCTAGCCAGATGCCTAGCAGGATAGTTAGCTAGTTAATTCAGCTGGCTATCCAGCTGGTTAGCTAGTTAAGTCACCTAGTAAAGTCAACTCGCAGGCCAGCAGGTTAGCTGACAGTTAGGCAGTTAAGCC
>NW_006980494.1:0-753 GCF_000164805.1 Carlito syrichta | reverse complement strand
ACGGAATGGAGAGGAATGGAATGGTATGGAATGGAATGGAGAGAAACGGAATGGAATGGAATGGAACTGAATGGAATGGAATGGAGTTAATGGATATTAATAGAATGGAATGGAGCGTAATGGAATGGATTGGATTGGAATGGAGTAGAATGGAATGGAATGGAATGGAGTAGAAATAAATGGAATGGAATGGAATGGAGATAAGGGAATGCAATGGAGAGTAACGAATTGGAATGGGATGGAGAGTAACGGCATGGAATTGAATGGAACAGTATGGAATGGAATGGTGAGTACTGGAATGAAATGGAATGGAATGGAATGGAATGGATTGGAATGAATTGGAATTGAGAGTTCTGGAATGGAATGGAATGGTGTGGAATGGAATGGAGAGTAACGGAAAGGAATGGAATGGAATAGAATGGAGAGTAACGGAATGCAATTGAATGGAATGGAGCATAACGAAAAGGAAGGGAATGGAAAGGATTGGAAGGAAACGGAAAGGAGATTAACAGAAGGGAATGTAAAAGAGTGTAACGGAATGGAATGAAATGGAATTGAATGGAATGGAGTGCAACAGAATGGAATGGAATGGAATAAAAAAGGAGAGCAAGGGAATGGAATGCAATGGAAAGTAATGTAGTGTAATGGAATGGAATGGAAAGGTATGGATTGGAGTGTAATCGAATGGAATGGAATGGAATTGAACGTTTGGAATGGAGTGCAATGGAATGGAGTGGAATGTAGTGTAACGGG
>NW_006980493.1:1902-10997 GCF_000164805.1 Carlito syrichta | reverse complement strand
CACTGCCTGGTATTAGTGCAAGAATAGGCATACAGACCAACAGAACAGGACACAGATCCTGGAAGCAAAACCTCAATTGCTCAACCAACTCATTATAGACAAAACCTCCACCAACAACTAGGGATAGGAGAACCTATCCAGTAAATTGTGCTGAGAAAGCAGGCTGACCATATGCAGACGATTGAAACAGGACCCCTACCTATCACCATACACAAAAATCAACTCTAAATGGATCAAAGACCTAAATGTAAAACCTCAAACTATAAGAAAACGCAGGAGACACCCTTATGGAAATTGGAACTGACAACCAATTCCTGATAAAAACTCCAAGTGCCCATGCCATAAGATATAAGATAGATAAGTGGGACCTCATCAAACTGACAAGCTTCTACAAGGCAAAAGAAACCATCAAGAGAGAGGGGAGACAGCCCACAGAATGGGAAAGTCTATTTGCCAACTGTATACCTGACACAGGCCTAACACTCATGTTCTACAATGAACTAGAAAGTCCCAAAAGGAAAAAAAAAACCAGTCCCATTAAAAAGTGATCAAAAGACATGAAGAGACACTTCTCAAAAGATATATGGATGGCCAACAGACACATGGAAAAGTGCTCAGCCTTACCAATCATCAAAGAAATGCAAATCAAAACCATGTTGAGATACCACCTAAGCCCGGTTGCCCATGATGGGCAACCATGCTGCCCACCGAAACTGGATTGGATTTTTAAAATGTGGTATATGTGAGACCTCACCTCTACAGTAAGTCAAAAAATTAGTCAGGCATGGTAGTACATGCCTGTAATTCTGGCTACTTGGAAGGCTGAGGCAGAAGGATCACCAGAATCCAGCAGTTTGACACACGGGTGGCCATGAGTGTGCCACCACACTCCAGCCTGGGAAACGGAGTGAAATTTCAACTCGAAAAAAAGAAAGAAAGAAAAACGTGGTACATATACACAATGGAATATTATAAAGCCATCAAGGACAAACATATGGACTTCATAGCAACTTGGATGAGTCTATCATACTCAGTGATCTATCACAGAAACAAAGAATGGAGTACCACATGTTCTTACTCACAAGCAGACCCTGAACATTTACCATAATTTTATAAGAAAGGGATTGGCAGTAGTGGAATACTGCTGGGGGCAGGAGAGAGCACAATAAGGGTACCTGATCTCAAACTTGATCTCAAACTAGGCAAAGTGGGGACCAAAGGGAGGCCCTAACTTTACCTGTACGATGACCACTTGTATACCTAATCCTGAATTATACCCCATGTCTTTAAAATAAAAAAGAATGCACAAAAAAAGAAACTGCAGATAGCTGAAGTTTACTATAAACTTCAATTTCTCTTTGCCTTTCAGAGTAGATAAACTGGCCCGATTTCAGTGAGAATTCAAATGAAAATTTCTATATACCATTATATAAAATGGGCAACTGTTGGGAAAAAGAAAGCACAAGGTTAAAGTAAAACTCAAGATTTTCAAACAACTAATTCAATCTAGAACAAAACTAGTTGACTAACAATCTAAATGTACTTTTTAAACTTTTACATAAGCACTAAGAATAAAAATAACACCAAATTCAAAACGTCTTAATATTAGGCCCATTTTAATAGCACGGTGTCAAGCCTTCTCTTGTCAATGTTCATAATAACCTTTCAGCAAGTACTTCTGATCACTAATCCCATGCCAAGCACTGCTGCAGGCACTGAGCATTCAGCAGTGAGCCCACAGACAAAACTCCTGCCTTCTTAGAGCTTATCTTCCAATGGGTAGAAAAGGATCAACAACATAAACAACAAAATTACATAATATATGAGATCATGCAAATTGCTGTGGAGGAAAAGCAAGAAAAAAGTGAAAGGGTATCTTGGAAGGAGGATTGGGGTTCAATATCAAAGACGTTGTTCAAGAAAAGCCTTAGTGAGAAAACGATATTTGAGTAGTGCCCTAACCACAGGGTATCTGGGGCAAGAGTGTTTTCTAAAGGTGGATATGTGGTGGCATGTACAACGTGGTCAAGTCAGGTAAATCTGATGGGCCATGTTATAATTTTGACTCTTCCACCAAGTTTAAAGGGATCACTGAGACCTTTTAAGACTAAAAGGAGTATGACTCAGTTTGAAAGAATCATCTCTTCCTATAAGGAAGGGTCAGAAGCAAAAGACAGTCATAAGGAGGCCATGGCCAAAACCCGGGTGAGAAATGCTAGTGGTTTGGACTAGGGTCAAAGGTAACCACAGCAGAGACAGTGGTCAGATTTTGGATATATGTGTAGGTAAAACCAGCAGGATTTTGGAATTTAATCTGGGGAGATAGGACATGACAGAAAGAGATATCAAAATAGACTCCAAGGTGTAAAGGCAATCCCTTATTTATTTCAGCAATTAGCACAATTTAATCCCCAATTAAAGTGCAAATATGTCAGAACTGTGTCAATGTTTTCTTCTCCATAAACATGTGAAAAGTGTCCCGACCTTGAGAATCACTGTTTCTTTTCTTATTTGCAGTGTTGCATGTAGTTGATCCCAAGTTAAATGACAATATTCTTGAATTCTAACTTTCTTTCAAAGCCTTTCTTTAAATTGTCTGTCAAAATGAAGTTATCTTCCGAAGGCAGTTTCTCTGAATTTCTGCTCACTTAAGAAAAGTCTTCCTTTCAAGCTTGACAGCCCCTCAAAGGGCTAACTTTGCCTGGCCACTGCTCAGTTAAGTTGTAGCTCACCTTCCAGCTCATTTTAAATATGGCCTGTATCTCAGGAGGAAAGTCCATTAAAGACCATAACTTTAACAACCATTGTTCCCCCTGGGAAGCTTGGGAGAGAACAGCTGCACTTACGAGCTTCTGTTTCACATCAGTGACAGCTGAGCTGACTATGGGGAGACATTTAACCAAGGGTGTGGACAGAGTTGTCTAACAAAAGGAACAGAACCTCCTCCTGGCTAAAGGACACTGAGGCTCTCCCTGAGTCCACAAAAGGACCCACTACAATATGAAGAAAAGGAAACACATCAGAGAGAGGACTGTACTTCTTTTTCCTTTTTAAAACTCTTTGTTGATATATAACATATACGCCAAAGAGTACCCAGTATGTTCTGCTCAGTTTGCAAAAATTCAACTTATGTAACCAGCACTCAGAACAAGAAACTGCGACCAGCAGCCTGTGGTCTTCATGCCCTCTTCCAATTATGAACCACCCTCATGTTAATCACTAGGCCTGACCACTAACACCACCAATGAGTTTTGCCTATTTTTGAGCTTTATATACAAGTAAGCATCCAGCAAGTACTGAGTCTAGCTTCTTTAAGTTCTGTTTCTGAGACAAATATACATTATTCTATTAAATACTTAGTTCATTCCTTCTCATTGCCAAATAATACTTACTCTCTGGCCGATGGGCATTTGGGTAGTTTGCAGTGTAGAGCTACTGGAAATAGCACTTCTATGAACATTCTTATACTTATTTTTTGTACAATTCCTTTGGGGATAGATGAAAAATTCCTGTGTAAACATAGAATTGCAACTATTGGGTTATGGGGTTCAGGTAGATACTGCCAAAAAGTCTTCCCAAATGGTTGTACCAGTTTCTACTGCCAATGAAAATGGTATCTATGAGACATGGGCTGCTTCACATTCTTGCCAACACTTAGTGTACCTTTTTTTTTTTTTTTTTGAGTGGATGTCTCACTCTGTTTCCCAGACTGGAGTGCAGTGGCATGCTCACAGCTACCACAGCCTCGACCTGCTGGGCTCAAATGATCCTTCTGTCTCAGTCTTCCAAGTAGCTGGAACTACAGGCACATGCCAATTACAGGCACATGCTACCAAACCCAGCTAATTTTTTTAGTTATTGAAGAGACAAGACCTCGGTCAATCTGCCCAGGCTGGTCTCAAACCCCAAGGCTCAGGCAATTCTCTCACCTCCTCTTCCGCCTCTGCCTCCCAAAGTGCTGGGATTACAGTCGGGATTACAGTTGGGAGACACTGTGCCCAGCTGAGTGTACCTTTCAAAGACTTCTGCCTATATTTCTATAGAGATATTGGTCCTTTCTTTTTTTATTGTGAAACTACTTCTTTATATTTCTGGATATGTTTCCTTATTTTTTCCAGATCTGTGAATTATCTATTTACTCTATTACTGGGGTCTTTTTGATGAATAAATTTTCTTAATAGTAATGAGATACAATGTTATTGGCCTGTTTTAAATGTTAATGTTTTATTAGTGCACAAAATCAAAAGGACATTCACCTAGGCTTTCTCTCAAGAACTGATTTTTCTTTCACAATTAGATCTGCAACTCATTTGGAATAAATGTTTGCATGGTAAACGTTACGATAAGTAATTTTCACAGTACCCAAATACATCAATATCATTTAATGAAAACGCCTTTTCCTCTCTGAAGTGCAATGTCACCTTTGTCCTGAATCAAAAGACCAGCAGGTCTGTTTCTAGGTTCTCTATCGTCTTCCACTGGTCTATTTATCTATCTTTATACCAGTATGATGTTACAATTACTACAGTCCTATAATACAACCTGATACTTGATAATTAAGTCTTCCAGCTTTGTTTTTCTTAAAGATTGCTTAAAGAGCTGAACTATATCTTATGCTCGCTTCTCCTCCATATTTCCTTATAGGATCATTTTCCTTTTGCCTCAGGAACTCCCTTGATGTACCTCATTTTGGTGAACGGTTGCTATTGATAAATTGACTCCCTTTTGATTTGCCTAAACTAATTTTATTTTATCTTAATTTTAAAGGGTTGTTTTTGCTGGGTATAGAATTCTAGGATAGCAAGTCAGGAAGGTAAGATGTCATCCCATTGTGACATGGGTGTGGTTTTCTTTGAATATGGTCTTCTTAGAGGCTAGCTGTTCTTGGCCTTACAATCGATTAACATAGAATATGCCTCAGTTTACTTGGGTCTGTAACTTCCCTGAATAATATTTTGTGATTTTCTGTGTAAACTTCTGACATGTGTCAACAAATTTTTCCCTAAATATTCCTAATCTCAAGGAGCAAGTGTCAAAATTTACTAAGAATTACCATTTTTGCTGCAGGCATTTTGTAGCTACTCTATTGGAATAAGATAATTTACTTCCACTTCTAGATGGCTAAGAAATATTAGCATGAATGGATACTGAATTTTAACAAGGCTCTTCTTAAATTATCAGGACAATCATCATTTTTCCTGTTTTTGATTAATATGGGAAATTGCATCAAATGCTTTTGGAATATCTGTGAATATTGTCTATGCTATCTATGTTTATAGGGAAATGTCTATAATTCTTCTTTCTTATGCTGTCTTAAACTGGTTTGATATAAAGAGTATGCTGGCCTTATAAAAAGAATTTGGAAGTCTTCCTTTCAGTTCCACTCTCAGTAAGAATCTGCATAAGGAATGTATTTCACCAGTAAAGCCATATGGGGCTGGGGTTTTCTTCATATGTAGGTTAATAAAACCTGATTAATTTTTTAAAATATATAATGATTATTCAGGTTTCCTAATTCCTCTTGTATCAATTTTGGAAAAGGTATATTTTTCCAGGAATCTGTCCATTCTTCTCAAAATGTACTCGTAAACTTATTTATAACATCCTCATCATTTGACTACTGTCAGCTCTGATTTTCCCTTCATCATACCTAAACATCTATCATTTGTTATTACCCTATTTATTTCATTAGTCTTGCTAAAAGTCATATCAATTATATTACTCTCTTCAATATCTAAATTGTACTTTACTGAATTTCTCTATTGTACAGTTTTAATTTTACTAATTTCTGTTTTTATTTATTACTTTATGGCTTCTACTTTCTCAAGGTTTGGTTTTCTATCTGGAGATGAAACTCAGATCATTACTTTTTCTATTCTTATGCCTGTTTTCTAAGTATATGTCTTTATAGCTATAAAGTCTCTTCTGAGCATGACTTAAGCTTACACCTGAAACTTTTGATATGCTGCATTTTCAGTGTCATTCAGCTTGGTATATTTTCTAATTTTTGTTGGAGTTCCTTTCACAACCCATGGTGATTTGGAAATGAAGAACTTAATTTGTAAAAAGTTGGGACTTTTCCAGTTGTCTTTTTTTTTTTTTTTTGCCTTGATTTCTAACTGAATTCTATTATTGCCAGAGAACACACTCTACATGGCCCAGCACTTTGAAGTTTTTTAAGGTTATTTAATCATAAATGGTCCAGCACTTGGTCAATTTTGACAAATGTTACACATTCAATTGAAAAGAATAATTTCTTGCATAGTTTGGTATGCAGTTCGTGTAAGTTTACAAATTGCTTTGTTCAGGTATTCCTTAGTCTTGTCTGTTTGATTAAGCTAGTTTTAAGGGGGACGTCTTAAATCCTTCCCCTGTGATTATGAATATGTTTATACTTCTGTTTTAGATTTGTGTTTTGCTTTCTTTTTGCTTTCTGAATGTTGAAGCTATGTCATTGAGGACAAAATAGATATAGGGTCACAATATCATCACGGTGGATTAGTCCCTTTAAAGCATTATAAAATGTTCCTAGTAATCCTTGCTGTAAAGCTTTATATGAAATTAGTGTAAGTATACAGCTTTCTTTTTCTATCTCTGTATTTTCAACATTTTGGTATTCTTATATTCAAAGTATGGCTCTTTTAAGATACATGTGGTGGTGCTGGTGGTTTTTAATGAAGTCTAAAAATCTTAAACTTTGACTAGGTTAACTTAATCCTTTTGTATTTAATTACTTATATATTGGGGGTTATATCTATCATCTTACTACTCATTTTTTGCATGTGTTTATTTTTTGGGTTTCAGGCTAATATTTGTATTAATTTATAACTCTCTTATTAACTTGCTACATATGCATTACTTTACTAACATGTCAGTTGTTACAGTAGAGATTATAACACGCATACTTGATTATAGCCTAATAAAAATGTTACACTTCCCTAATAACCCTGGAACAACAGGATATTTTAACGCTATGTAATCCCCACCCCAGCTTTTGTATTTTTATAGTCTTACACTTCGATTCTATAAACTCCACAGAAACTTATCACCACTGTTTTGGACAACCAGTATGGAGCTATGTTTTATGCACTCCTCACGTCCATATTTCCCTTCTAGAATCATTTTCCTTCTGCCTAAGGAACTCCCTTGAAGTATCTTATTTTAGGAAAAGGCTGCTGGTGATAATTTATTCTCCTTTCTATTTACCTAAACTAATTTTATTTTATTTTGATTTTAAAAGGATGTTTTTGCTGGGTATGGAATTCTAACTTGGTATAGTCAGCAATTGAAGATGTCATCCATTGTGTCATAGGTGTGGTTTCCTTTGAAGGTATTCTTAGAGGCTGACAAAACTTCTGTATTGTGTAGGTTGATGTTCTGAAACTTTCATGATAAATATTATTTTGGATATTGTTTCTAACCAATTTTCTCTGACCACCTCTTCTGGAATTCAAACTGTGTGTGAGACAGATCTTTTGGCTGGATCCAAAATGTGTCTTATGCTCTTTTCTGATTCACTCTGCTGTTTTCATCTCTGTGTACAGTATGCAGTATGGACATTTTCTATTAACTTGTCTTCTTTATCACTATCACCTACTGAGTCACCTATTTTGTAAACCCATCATTAAGTTCTTATTGTCAGGTATATACTTTTTGATTGTTATACAAAGTTTATTTTATCCATACAACACACACACACACACACCAATTCTCTAGGGTAATTCTCCACCCTGTTATCTCTTTGTTCCTGTGTTGTAGTGTTTGTATTTATTTGTCATATAGCAAAGTGGAGCCCTTAGCCTTATTTATTATGTGTTAAACGCAACACCGGTATGCATCTTTTGGAATTCTTCATCAAGAAAAGCCTATTAAATATACAAATCATTTACTGACCACATACATTAGCGTACTCTACACAGTAAACTGGCAGTGGGACATTTGAGGAATTCAAATGTCCCAGACCACAGTCCTTGCTTGTTAATTCTAGTACCTGGGTCACCTGTGTTTCTGCTTTCTGTTGTGTTTTCTCTTGGTTATTGACAAATACTCCTGTGTCTTCATAAACTTAGTCTTTTTTTTATTGAATATTGGTTCACAGAAGTTCCAGATAATAAGGAGATTGAGTCCTTGTTCTGCTGGGCAGACAGAGCGGAAGGTAAATTACATTAATACAATAAGGAACTCTGAGGGGTAAAGGCTATGTCCTGGGTTTGGAATCACCTGACCTGCTTCTGGTTTGCCTCTAATCATAAGAAATTACTTTCTGCAGCTTTCAGCTGAGAGTATGACTGGTCTTTGTTGCCTCATCATCAAGCAATAGCTTCACTTTGGAGATATTTTCTGCTTACCTCCCACCTCATGCAGAATTTGGCAAATCTCTTGAGAGAAGGATCAACTGTGTGTTTAAATACCCTTGAAATTTCAATTCTGTCATTACAGCCCTCAAAATTGTGAGTTCTACACACCTGGATTCTCAGCTTCCTGTTTAGACCAAACTAACAGATGTCACAAGGAAAAAGCATCTGCAGATCATCGGTGTCCACTTACTACTCGTGTTAGGGCTCTGAACTCTTATTGCTGTTTTTCTTAAGCCACTCCATCCCCCTTCACAAACCCATGCCCCAAGGCAGGTTGCTATCTCTTAAGCACCTCAAAACTCAAGAATTTTCTATTCTGCCTTCCAGAGACTTCCAGCTTATCTCTTTACTATCTGGTTCAGAATTGAGTGCAAAAACTAGGTGTGGCTTTTAGGCCCAATCGTGTCTCTGGTTTTGTGACTCCCCTGAGCAATATTCCAAAACTGTGCTTTCTTGCTTTCCAAGCAACTTCTTTTGTCTATTTATAACTCCCAAACAATGCATCATGGCCTTGGCAAAAAGCATGAATTTCTCAAATGTCCCAGAGTCATTTTACTGTGTAAAGTATGCTAATGTATGTATTCAATACATTATTTGTACATTTAATAGGTTTTTCTTGATGAAGCATTTCAAAAGATGCATACTGGCATTGAGTTTAACACATAATAAATAAAGCCAAGGGATTCACTTTGCTATAAGACAAATAAATACAAACACTAAAACACAGTTAATTGAGAT
>NW_006980493.1:0-765 GCF_000164805.1 Carlito syrichta | reverse complement strand
TGGAAAGAAAACCCAGTATCTGAGTGGATTTGAAAACTCCTACAAAAGGCATTAAATTATTCCCATGTAGTTATGAATAATTCAATCTAAAATATGACTTTGATTATGAAAACTACAAGTACAAAAGCTTAGGATATTGTTGAAACCACTTGTAACCATGGCAAGTGTTTAGATGGTGTCAGATGAGTCTTCAGAAACATTTACTATAACAAATCTTAAATCTGCTATTAAATTACCCAATAATTTTCACCTAAAAACACCATATGCTACACTCTTACAGCAGTAGTATCTGTAGATTTTCACGTAATTAACCTAAGCCATACAAGCTAAGAGAATGTCAAAGATCTAAAAAATTAAGATAAAATATTACCCTAGGTCTCAGGACTTATTTGCCATAGCAGTAAATCAATAAAAAGTAATAATTCTTTCCCAGACTTTAGTAGATAAGACGATTACAAAAAAAAAAGAGAATTTAACCTTCCGCACCTACCAATATGGGAACAGATGCTCTTTAAATTATCTAGACATCGCCAGGCTCGGTGGCTCAGCCTGTAATCCCGTGCCTTGGGAGGCTGAGGTGAGTGGATTGCCTGAGCCTGCAGGTTCAAGACCCGCCTGGGCAACTTGGCGAGCCCTCATCTCTACAATAAATAAAAAAATCAGCTGGGCGTGGTAGCGCGCGCCTGTAGTTCCGGCTACTTGGAAGGCTGAGGTGGAAGGATTGCTGGAGCCCAGCAAGTCGAGGCTGTGGTGGCCGGGAATGGC
>NW_006980492.1:0-784 GCF_000164805.1 Carlito syrichta | reverse complement strand
TCTGTAATGACTGCAAAGTTATATATCAAGATACAAATTATAGAGAAATGGTGAGAAATTACAGATGTAAAGAGTACTGTTATCTTGACTTAAACCACATATCTTTTGAATATACAAATGTAAAACATGTCTAAAGCCTTAAACCAGAGAAAACTTTATTTGACATTAGACTTTCCATTGGAGACAATCTACAAATTTAAAGAATGTGGACTGACCTTTGTTCAAAATATATGTCATTGGAAATACTTGGGTATTCAGACGAAAACTTTATAGATGCAATTTATATGGAAACTTTTAAAATGAAAAGTCAAGTTTAAATAAACATCATACAGGGCTCAGTGGCTCAGCCTGTAATCCCGTGCCTTTGGGAGGTTGAGGTGAGTGGATTGCCTGAGCCCGTGGGTTCGAGACCCGCCTGGGCAGCGAGACCTCATCTCTACAATAAATCAAAAAATCAGCCGGGCGTGGTAGTGCATGCCTGTAATTCCGGCTACTTGGAAGGCTGAGGTGGAAGGATGGCCGGAGCCCAGCAGGTCGAGGCTGTGGTGACCGGGAGCGGCCACTGCACGCCAGTCTGGGCGACAGTGAGACTCCAACTCAAAAATAAATAAATAAATAAATAAATAAATAAACAAACATCAGATATTGAATGGCTTTAGAAGATGATTTTGTTTCGTTTTGTTTTCATTTTAGGAAAGAATAGTATATTCCTTGTATACTTTTGTTTTCACATCGAGAGAATTTGAGGATATCTTGAAAAGCAAACAGTATTGATGTAACCCAA
>NW_006980491.1:0-773 GCF_000164805.1 Carlito syrichta | reverse complement strand
GCAAACACAGGAATCTCACATGTTAGTGCCCACAGTCCTTCTACACGAGATGCAGTGGCGTCATCCTAGGGGCATTCCTTGCATCACCCCCACCGACACAATGTGCAAGTCCAGGCTGGGCACCTTGGCTAATGGCCATCAGTCCCATGCCCTGTGAGGCTGAGGTGGGAGGCAGCCTGAGCCCAGGGGACGGAGACCAATCTGGGTGATGTGGAAAGACCTTGTCTCAGCAAAAAGTCTCCAAAGTCGAGTCAGGTGTGGTGTCCCCCAGACTCCTGGCTGCTCAGGGTCCAAGGAGGGAGGAGCGCTTGGGGCCTGCAGGTCGAGGTTCCGGAAGCCATGTTCATGCTGCTGCTCCCCCGAGAGGCCAAGGGAGACTCCAGCAAAAACAAGACACCTCCCAAGTGCATCAATATGGGCATCCATGGCTCCCCACAGAATGGACTGTGTGGGTGGAAGATGATGGAGTGATCAGGAGTGGAAGGGGTTTACCTCCTGTCCAAAAGTGGCAAACCGGGTGACTGGAACCTGGTGGGTCGTGGCATTGCCGGACAGTTTTGATCACTCTGTGCGCAACGGCACCTTAACTCAGGGTCATCTGTTCCGTGAGCTCACACGTGCCTTTGCCATGGGGCACGAGTATGGAGGGTGGAAGCAGGCCTTGAGTAATGCATGGTTGAAAGTGTGGGATGGATGTGCCCAGTGGCCACCTTTGAGTCCAGACAGGGCACCCTGGCTCATGGACATCAGCCCTATAACCTGGGAGTTCAAGG
>NW_006980490.1:0-745 GCF_000164805.1 Carlito syrichta | reverse complement strand
GGGCAATTTGATGAGACCTCGTCTCTACAATAAATCAAAAATTAGCTGGAAGTGGTAGTGAACACATGTAGTTCTGGCTACTTGGAAGACTGAGATTCAAGGATCACCGGAGCCCAGCAGGGTGAGGCAGCGGTAGCCGGAAGTGTGCCACTCCACTCCACTCTAGACAACAGAGAGAGACTCCAACTCAAAAAACAAAATAAAATAAAAGATAGGGTACAATTCAGGGTTAGGTCATAAGCGGTCATTGTACATGTAATGCTTGGGGACCCCACAATGACAGTGTCACATTACTGCCAATCACTTTCTTACAGTATTCTGATAATTGTTCAGGGTCCACTCATGAGTGAGTAGTGTTGTACTCAGATGTTTCTTTATGAGATAAAACACTTGCATGTATTATATATATTTATAGTTGGAATCTCACTCTGTAACAAAATGTATTATTAATGTTGTGGCCACCTCCTGTGTTATGTGAACTACAGGCATATGCTACCACACCTGGCTAATTTTTTATTTGTTGTAGAGACGAGGTCTCATCAAATTGCCCGGGCTTGACTCAAACCTGCAGGTTCACACAATCCTCTCCTCTTGATTACAGCTTGAGTTGCCGAGTCCAGCTTTTATTTTTTTTAGTAGGAGTCTCACTGTTTCCCCTGACTGTAGAGCACTGGCACACTCATGGCCACCGCCATGTCCACCTACTCATGAACCTTCCACTTCATCTTCCAAGTAACTGGAACCG
>NW_006980489.1:0-727 GCF_000164805.1 Carlito syrichta | reverse complement strand
TGGACTCCAAGCTCTCCTAGCCTGAAGTGTTACTGTAGATAAATCTGCTGCTATTCTATTTGGTCTTCCTTGGTAGGTAGTCTGACCCGTATCTCTTCTTGCCTTTAGGATTTTTTCTTTTATCCCTACTTTATTTAAGCGAATTGTTAGTGTCTGGAAGTTGGTCTTCTCATTCGTTGTCTTGCAAGGATTCTCTGAGTCTCTTGTGTTTGAATTTTCATGTCACTGATGAGACGAGGGATGTTTTCTTGAATAATTTCATAGGATGTTAGTTCCAGGGTTATATCTGTCTCTTTTTCTGCCACAGAAAGTCCAATTACTCTTAGGTTTGGTCTCTTGAAGTAATTGGTCATCTCTTGAAGGTTTTGTTTTGTCTTTTTAAGCTTCTTTTCTATGGCTGGGACAGTTTGGATTAATTCTGTATTTTGGTCCTCAAGCTCTAAGATTCTTTCTTCTGCTTGTTTAATTCTGCTTTCCATGCTTATTAGTTTATTATGTATTTCAATTACAGTATTCTTTACTGCTGTTGTCTCCATTATCAACTCTTTCCTATTTTACTCTTGTCTCTCTTCAATTCTTTTTATCTCTCTAATACTATCTTGATGTCCGAATTTGTAGAATGTGACCAGTCATTCTGGGGATGCTTAATTGTTTGCATTCAGAAGACTGTTTCCTCGGTGTCTGGTCTCCCAGGGTTCTATGTAAGACCTATATTTTTCTTTTGGTT
>NW_006980488.1:0-414 GCF_000164805.1 Carlito syrichta | reverse complement strand
TGCAAAACATGGGTTCCAAGAGATATGGCTCAGAAAAAATTCCCAAATAAAACAGTTCTGTTAGAATTACACATAGCCAAAATGAATGCGTGGCCATTACATGTTAATACTGAAAAACTCTGCAATGAAAAGAATCTCATTTCGAGAACTTTCCCTTCCTGTCCAGAAGATCTCACTGAACAGCAACTGGGGGCCAAGCACCACTCTGGCCTTTTGGCGCAAAGCATGTGCGGCCCCCCTTTTTTCAGAGAAGCCGTGGAACAGCCCTCATCAAAAGAATGAGCGCATGTCTCTGCAGCAACGCGGATGGGACGGGAGCCCTCGTCTCAAGGGAAACAAGCAGCCGCCAAATTCTGCACGCTCTCACCTGGTGGTGGGCGCTAGACCACGTGCACACACGGCCCCCAAGGGAAG
>NW_006980487.1:0-497 GCF_000164805.1 Carlito syrichta | reverse complement strand
TATGGTGGTAGATAGGGGTCCTGTTTCAATCTTGTGCATGTTATCAGGCTTTTCCCAGCACCATTTACTGAATATATTCTCCATTACCCAGTCGGTCTTCGAGGTTTTTTCAAAGATGAGTTGGTTGAGAATTTGAGGATTTCATTCTCTGTCCTGATCCATTGGCCTATGGAACTACTCTTTTACCAATACCAGGCTGTGTTGATTATTGTAAACATATAGTAAAGTTTGAAGTCTGGAACTGCGATAGCTCCTGCTTTCTTACTTTTGATAAGATTATTTTGGCTATTCATGATTGTTTATGGTTTCGTATGAATATTTTTTTTTGTAATTTCCAGGTCTAAGAAGAATGATCTTAACTTTATGGGTATTTCATTGATTCTGCAGATTGACTAAAAGTGTAATTTTTACATTACAATAGGTAAGTAATGTCAGGACAACAAGCACATCAAATTGTCATTCATGACAACAGCCTCAGAACTTTGAAATAATTCGAG
>NW_006980486.1:0-737 GCF_000164805.1 Carlito syrichta | reverse complement strand
AAGATACAATATACAGAATGTATGCATGCATTTGAATATAGGACTTCACCGTTCATTACAACAAAACATTAAGCATCAGCTACAACAAATCCATATCTTTCATTAGCTCCCTTTATACCAGAAAATTGGAAGTTAGAAATAAGACTTTTAAAAAACTGCAGTAACTAGAAAAGATTAAGTTCTTGAGATAGAAAAATAAAAAGCCAGTCATTCGACATATATGTAGTAAAGTCTACTACCAAGCAGTATTCTTTGGCATTGAAAGTTCAACAGTAAACAAAGAAGCAAATGCTCCTACATTGAAGGAGCTTACAATTGATGAGGGAGAGAAAATGTGTGTGTGTGTGTGTGTGTGTGTGTGTGTGTGTGTGTGTGTGTGTGTGTGTATGTGTGTAAAAGATAGTATTTTTAAATAGATATTATTTTTTAACACTCCCTTGTCAAATATCTGTTAATTGTGCTTATTTTGGTCTATTTCTGGACTTCATTCTGTTTCATTGATGATGTATTTGTCTATTATTTTGCCAATACCACACTGTCTTGATTACTGTAGCTTTATATTAAGCTTTGAAGTGAATCCTCCAACTTTGTTCTTTATTATCATGCTGGTTGTACTGAATCATTTGCCTTTCCACAAAAACTCCAAAATTAGTTTGTTAATATTCACAGCAATTATGTTCTCTGTATTTGTCTTTTAACTTCTCCTATTTGGGGGACAGTGGTTTTCCCTGTAATCT
>NW_006980485.1:2143-2922 GCF_000164805.1 Carlito syrichta | reverse complement strand
CAGACAAGTGGAACAGATCATAAATGATGGCCAGTCACTGGGAGGACTTTCACAGAAGAGTATCATTCACTGTAGCAGACATCACAGAGGAATGAGAGTCACTGGGATATCTAGTATAGAGGAGGGCCAATTTTGATGCCACCAAAGACAGAGGAGAGTCAATCACTAGGACAAAGGAGAGTCAATCGCTGGGGCATCCATCACAGGGGAGTCATCCCCTGGGGCATACATTTCAGAGGAATGTCTGTCACTGAGGCATACATCACTGAGAACCAGTCTCTGAGGCATCCATCACAGAGGATGGTTAGTCACTGAGACACACATTAGGAGGAGGCCCAGTCACTGGGACACATCACAGAAGAGGGCTACTCATTGTGACATCCATAAAAGAGGAGGACCAATCTCTTGGCACCCATTAAGAAGGAGGGCCAGCACTGGGACAACCATCACAGGGGAGGGAGAGTTACTGGGGCACCCATCAATGATGAGTATCATTCAATGGGAAGCCTATTACCAAGGAGGGCTACAACTGGAACACCAATTATGGAAGAGGCCCAGTTATGAGGACACCCATTACAGAGTTGGGATATTCACTACTGCACCTCTAATTGTGGAGGGTCAGTCAATGGGAAACCAATCATCAATTAGACTTAATTACTGGGGCTTCCATAATGGAGAAGACCTAGTCACTGAGACACCAATTATGTAGGTGAGTGATCATAGAAGGACGTTAGTCACTGAAGCAGACGTCACAAAGGAAGTATCAATCACTGGGATGT
>NW_006980485.1:0-666 GCF_000164805.1 Carlito syrichta | reverse complement strand
TTGGAGGGGGCTTGGTTACTAGTACACCCATCACAGAGGAGGGCCAGTCAATGGGACACTCATCATATATAAGGATGTCACTAGTGCACCAATCACAGAGCATGTCTAGTCAATGGGGAAACTAAGTAGAAGAGGCCCAATCACTAAGACTCCCATCACAGAGGAGAAATATTCACTTGGACATCCAACATATTTGAAGACCAGACACTGGGACACCAAACACAGAATGATGTTTTCACTGGGGCACACATCACAAAAGAGTGCCAGTAACTGGGGTATCCATTATGGAGGAGGTGCAGTCATTGGGACAATTAACAAAGGGGAGACAGCCACTGGAACACTCATCATAGAGAAAAGTCAGACAGTAGTGCTTCCATCAAAGAGGAGAAGAGCAGTTTTCACTGGGTCATATATTATGGATGAAGACTAGTCATCGGGACTCCCATCACAAAAGAGGGTCAAAACTGGACACCCGTCACTAAGGAGGGAAAGTCACTGGAGCAGCCATTATAGAGGACAACCTCTCAGAAGGACAACTATCACAGAGATGGCTAGTCACAGGGGCACTTTACACAGAGAAGGGGCATTCACTGGGACACCAATAACAGAATAGGACCATGCAATATGAAACACATCACAGAAGCATGCAAGTCTCAGGGACACCTC
>NW_006980484.1:0-715 GCF_000164805.1 Carlito syrichta | reverse complement strand
CAGATGAACAGATCACAAAAGAAGACAGAAGTTGTAATTTTAATATCAGTCAAAACACCTTTGAGTTATCAAAATTTAAAAAGATATGGAAGGACACTATGTAATGATAAAAGGTTTGATCCATCAACAAATAATATCTGTCCTGATTGGGCTTCCAGCAAGATGGCATCAGGGAAGTTTGGTTCACGAGACCCTCCACAAAAGAGAACACCATAAAGACTCCCACTCTCCTCCAGGGGTTGTGGCTCCCATCATTGCCAGCCTACTCTTTACATGCTGCTTGGCTGTACCTCAGCTGCCTCCTTAGCCACCGCTGCCTCCACTGCTGCCATCACCCCACTCCTGTATGAGGCGACCCATGGTTCCTGGACCCATGAAGCTCCCCCCAAGCACTGTACTACTGAAACTGTTGCCTCCACTGCCACTGCCACATCCCACATTTCACCCAGAGCCAGGCTCATGGAGCTCCTCCCACATACCACTGAAGTGGCAGCTGCTACTGCCACTACTGTTGCCTGCTCCCTCCCACCCTGGGTGGCCTCTGACTTCTTCTCAACCTGGCCTGAGTAGCCCATGGCCTGCATTGCCCAGCAGTCTCATGCTGTAGCAGAAAACGCGACCAGCTGGAGCCATGAGACCAGCTCCACATGACTCGGCCCATCTCCCAGCTTGGGATCAAAGGTAACAACATCAAAATGGGAGGGACAGAAGCCCC
>NW_006980483.1:0-739 GCF_000164805.1 Carlito syrichta | reverse complement strand
CGCCTTTGGGAGGCTGAGGTGAGTGAATTGCCTGAGCCCGTGGGTTCGAGATCCGCCTGGGCAGCGAGACCTCATCTCTACAATAAATCAAAAAATCAGCTGGGTGTGGTAGTGCATGCCTGTAATTCCGGCTACGTGGAAGGCTGAGGAGGAAGGATTGCCAGAGCCCAGCCGGTCGAGGCTGCAATGGCTGGGAGCAGCCACTGCACTCCAGTCTGGGTGACAGAGTAAGACTCCAACTCAAAAAAAAAAAAAAAAAAAAAAACCAAAAACAAGAAACACAGAAATCTAATTGGGAAGTAAAACACCGAAGAAATGAATAAAAAGATTCCTACAATCAGGTCTGTAACGTTGAAGAATTTCTGTTTAAATAATATCACTATAATCAAAGTCAATAGAAAAACAAATTACTTAGAAATGTCCCATATATGTGTATGTAGATATATAAATATATAAATAAACATGTATATGCTTGCATGTGTGTTCTTAAAATTGAGAACGTAGGAGAAAATTAGACAAAGTATAATAACTAAAAAGGAAATGCAAAAGGCCCTTAACTCTATGAAAATATATTCTATCTCACTAATAATGATATAAATGAACAAGGATGTATCATTTTCTCATCTACACAATGGCAAATATGCAAAAGTTTGACAATGTACTCTGTTGGTGAGATTGGAGAAAACAAGTTATTTCAGGTATCACTGGTGAAACTACATCTTCTGAAGAGAGTATATTG
>NW_006980482.1:0-808 GCF_000164805.1 Carlito syrichta | reverse complement strand
TTTCATTCTCAGCATGATGCCCTGATTTTCCCTGTCAATGTGGATTCCCAAACCCTGTATACAGAAAGACAGATGCCCAGAAGTTTCCTAGGGACGTGGCATCAATGATTCCACGTTAACTCTAAAAATACGTACTAAACATTTGTCAACTGCAAAACACTTTTCCTCCTCTCAAAATAAAAAGAGACACGGAAGGGGAAGGATTACAGGGTTCACCATAAGACCAGAGTTACATCCAAATATGGCAAGAAGATTGTTTTTGTCCTGAAATCTGGCGTTAGTTGTTCAGGGGAACCTAACGGACTAGGAGTGCCCGATACCCGTTTTTTAAATTTCAAGAGGACCAGATTGTTGCTGGAGTCCTGGGGACGTGGCATCAATGATTCCACGTTAACTCTAAAAATACGTACTAAACATTTGTCAACTGCAAAACACTTTTCCTCCTCTCAAAATAAAAAGAGACACGGAAGGGGAAGGATTACAGGGTTCACCATAAGACCAGAGTTACATCCAAATATGGCAAGAAGATTGTTTTTGTCCTGAAATCTGGCGTTAGTTGTTCAGGGGAACCTAACGGACTAGGAGTGCCCGATACCCGTTTTTCAAATTTCAAGAGGACCAGATTGTTGCTGGAGTCCTGAAATGACCGAATCGTAATATCCGCATGCTAAATTGCTCCGAAACAATTGGGGAACTCGAAGTCCTGTTTCTTGTTTGTCCCATAGCAGACAACATGGGAATTTTTTTGATTGAGGACTCGTACAACAAAGATTCTTTATTCGTCCTTAGTTGGAGGCCATGTAGTGTC
>NW_006980481.1:0-3280 GCF_000164805.1 Carlito syrichta | reverse complement strand
CTATTATGGTAATTTAGTTTCTAATCTTAGCTCTAGGGGAGACTGCTTTCAGGAACAAGAGCTGATTAACCAGTCTACTAGGAAATAGAAGTTAAAAAATATCTTAAGAAGAAATACAGCTTAGAAAGACAGAGAAACACAAAATAATTCTGCTGTGCAACTTTCCATCAGGTGTATTGAGAATTACTTATAAGTTTTACTGCCATGTATGCACACTGGTCACTAATCACATGCCAATTTTATAGGTATAACTGATATCCTGTGTCAGAGACGATCTTCCAGATGGGCCTTTACAGGCCTCAGTCATGTAGCTATAGATGTTGGCTCCCAACAGAGGAGGTGTATTTACTGGAGCCCATCACAAAGGACAGCCTGATACTGGAACAAAAATCACGAAAGGGAACCAGTCACTGGGAACCCATCACAGAGGAGGGCCAGTCATGGGGTCATCCATTATGGGGGAAGGTCAATCATTGGGACAACATTCAGAGAGGGGGGCTAGTCACTTTAATCATTATGGATGAGTACCAGTCACTGGGGCACCATTAGAAAGAAGGCCCAGTCACTGGGACTCTAATAAAGTAGGAGACCTGAGTCACTGGGTCCCCAATCACAAAAGGGCAGCATACTACTGGTGCACCTATCAATGAGGAAGTCTAGTCACTGAGGCAAACAAAGATCAGTGCCAGTCACTGGGGCAACATCATAGAACAGTGCTAATCTCTGAAGCAATAATAACAGGGGAAACACAGTGATCAGGACACATACCACATAGGAGACACAGTTAGTGTGGCACCATTCCCACTCAGTTGTTCACCTATCATAGAGAAGGACTAGATACTAGAGCATACATTATGGATGACAACTTGTCACTGGGGCACTCATCACTGAGGAGGCACAGTCACTGAGGCATCTATCACAGAGAAGGGCCATTCACAGAGGCATTCATCACAGAAATTGGTCAGTCACTGAGGCTTCCATTAGGCAGAGGTCCCAGTCACTGGGACATCAATCATAGAGGAGGGATAGTAATATTTTTGTCCATCACAGAGGATACCCAGTCGCTGGGGCTCCCTTAGAAGGAGCACCAATCACTTGGGAACTGATATCAGAGTAATGCCATTCACTGGAGCACCTATTATAAAGGAGAAGCAGTCACTGGGATTCCCATCCCAGAGGATGAAAAGTCACTGAGTTACCGACTACAAATGTGGACCAGTCACTGGAACACTTATTACTGAGGAGGTCAGTCACTGGGGTCACTAATCCCAGATTAAGGCCAGTAACTGGGGTACCAATTACAGAGCAGTGCAAATTACTGGAGCCACAATCACAGAGGAAGGCAAGTCAATTAGGCAATGAATACAGAGCAGGGGCAGTCTTTGAGGCACCCATCACAGAGGAGGCTCAGTTGCAGGGTCAGCCATCACAGAAGTGGATCATTTAGTAGGGACCCATCACAGAGAAGAGCCAGTCACTGGGCCTTCATCACAGAAGAGATCTAGTCACAGAAAAGTGCTAGGGAACCAATCAAGGGGGGACAGATGCTGGGGCATCCAACACAAAGGAGGTGTAGTCACTGGTGTATCTTTCAAAGAGGAAGGTCAGTCATTATGACAACCATCACAATACAGGACCAATCACTCTTGCACCCTTCACACCCAATCACAAAGGAGGGCTAGGCACTCTGGCACCCTTCATTGAGGAAGGTCAGTCATTGACACAACCTTCACAGAGGAGGATTAATCATTGGGGCACACATCACAGAGGAGAATCAATCACTATGTCATTCAATTACTGAGTAGGCTGTTTCACTGGGACACAAATGATAAAAAAGGGCTTGCCATTGGGTCACCTATTACGGAGGAGGTTGTTCAATTGGGGCACCCTTCACAGAGGAGGGCTAGAGTCATCCATTTTGGTGGAGGACCAGTTACTAGGATACCCATCCCAGAAGGGCGATAGTCACTTGGGAACCCATCAGAGAGATGACCAGTCATTGGAACATCAATCACAGAAGAGGTCAAGTCTCTTGTCACTCATTATGGATGAAGTCCAGTCACCATTACACCCATCTCAGAGAAGATCTTGTCACTGGGTTACCTTAACAGAAATATCACAGCAACTGAGGCACCTTTCACAGGGTAGGGCCTCTCACAAAGAACCCATGAAAGAGGAGGTCCATTTAATCAGGGCACCAATTAGGAGTAAACCCTGTCATGGCCATTGCTTTGTTACACGCTGGTGTTTCTATGTGGCTTTTTGAACTACAGTCACCATGTTTCTTCACTTTGATCCCCTTCTCTACCTTGGGGAAGTGAATCTCCTCTCTCTCTTCATCTCTAATTTACTTTATAAGCAAACTGCATTTTCCAATATAAAAAATAATTATACCTAGTCACAGGGGCTCCCATAACAGAGGTTAATGTGCCAATGAGGCACGAAACACAGAGGAAAGACAGTCATGGAAATACTTATCACAGACGAGGTCAATCACTGGGGATCTGATAACAGAATAAGTCCAGTCACAGGGCCACCAGTTACAAGGAGAACCAATCACTGAATCACCTATCACAGGGTAGAACCCGTCACTGGGATATCCATTACAGAGGAATGACTGTCAATTTGGCAGGCATAACAGAGGGTAACCAATCACAGGGGTACCTTTAACCAAGGATGTTCACTCACTGGGGCACCCATCACAGAGGCAGGCTAGTCATGGGGGCACTCCCAAGAGTGGAGGATTTATCACTGAGTCACCCACATAGAAGAGGGATCATCATGTAGTCACCCATAACAGAGTTAGGCCTGTCACTGGGGCAGATATTCTGAAGGAGGTCAAGTGAGTGGGACAACCATTAAAGAGGAGAAACAGTGATGGGGCACCCATCACTTAACAGATTCAGTCACTGGGACACCCATTGCAAATGAGATCCAGACACTAAGGCATACATCACAGATGAGGAAGTGTCATTTAGCCACTCATTACAAAGGAAAGCCAGTCAGTGAGGCACCTTTTAAGAGAGGGTGCAGAAACTCTGATCACAGAAGATGGCCACTAGGTGGAGCAGTCATCACATAGGAGGTAAAAATCAGTGTGGAGGCAAACAAAGAAGATGACCAGTCACTGGGACATTTTTTTTTCAGTAAAGGACTAGTCACCTGGACACATTACAGAGAAGGCCCAGTCAATAGAGAAGGCCCATATACTATAGAGAAGGCCCAGTCAACACATATTATAGAGAAAGCCCAGTATCTATCACAGAAAAGAGCCAGTCAC
>NW_006980480.1:0-345 GCF_000164805.1 Carlito syrichta | reverse complement strand
ACCAACTAGCCAGCCGACTAGCCAGGTGAATTAACTATGTAGCTACCTAGCTAGCCAGTTGTCTTGCCACTTGAATTAACTAGGTCACTTATCCAGCTAGCCAGCTGGCTAGCCTGCTGACTCAACTAGCTGATATAACTAGCTAGCCAGCTAGCTAGCCAGCTGACTTAACTAGCTGACATCTCTAGCTAGCCAGGTGGCTAGCCAGCTGACTTAGCTAGCTAGCTATTGATGTATACCACTGGTTTGCTGCCTGAATTAACTACCTAGCTAACTAGCTAACCAGCTGGCTAGCGAGCTTACTCAAAGAGGTGACTTAACTTGCTAGCCAGCTGGCTAGTCAGC
>NW_006980479.1:0-961 GCF_000164805.1 Carlito syrichta | reverse complement strand
GCTTAATATTACAACCACTATTCCTTCTGGGAGAGGGCCCTTCTCCCACAGGAATTGGGGTTACTGGAACGTCCAGAGTTAATATTGTTGTGGTGGAGGAACACAAGTTCAGTCCAGTACTTCCAGGGGTGGCTCATTGTTGATTTAAAGGATTACCATTTTTTATGAAATTTAGATAAGTATTCTCTAGCTTAATGAAAGCCTTTTTGGCAATTGGCACTCAAAGTTTTTAGTTGAGTAGACAATGTGCCATGTAAGTTAGCTATACCTTGCTTAATCAGACAATCTCCACTAATGTGTCTGACTTGACCACAGTTAAAGCAAGACTGCAATGAGATATTCTTTTGTTTATTACTTATATACTTTTACTTATATAAATTATTTATATATTGTTTATGTATTACTTATATTATTTATTACTTATATATTATTTATATTGCTTATATATATTGTTTATATTGCTATATATACACACTGCTTATATTGCAATATATATACGGCTTATATTGCTTATATTACTTATTTTACTTATATTACTTATATTATTTATATATTAC
Source organism: Carlito syrichta (assembly GCF_000164805.1). Taxonomy (NCBI): domain Eukaryota; kingdom Metazoa; phylum Chordata; class Mammalia; order Primates; family Tarsiidae; genus Carlito; species Carlito syrichta. Next base: position 404 of record NW_006980479.1, on the reverse strand, counting down.
TTATGTATGACTTATATTATTTATATTACTTATATATTCTTTATATACATAGCTTATATTGCTTATATATATATTGCTTATATACATTACTTATATTAATTATATCACTTATACGTTACTTATATGCATTTGTTTATTATTGCTTGAGCTTTCTACATTTCTATAAGGAAAAGTGTGACTAAGTTCAGGCTTTATTTCAGTATTCTTAACTTTTAAGGAAAACTTTAGAGAGAGGTGCAGCAAGGGCGGCAAGAAGGAAGAATTTTTAATCATCATAATTATTGTTAGCATTGTTTGATATAATCAATTATATTGCCGGTCTTTTATATCAGTCTTATTAAAGCCTACCAAGTGTTATTAGCATTTTTAACAGCCAATTGTTTAATAATAAGGTCTTCAGCTAG
>NW_006980478.1:0-790 GCF_000164805.1 Carlito syrichta | reverse complement strand
GCTAAATTCAGATCTAAACACTCTCCCCAAGGAACAAGCAGAGCGCATCAACAGGGTTCTGATTGAACTTCCCATGGTCAATGGAGAGTATTCTCTTCAGGTATTGTCTTGTGGGGCAGACAGCCACTGGTTATTCTTGTGCCCCTAGCTTGGTTGCAACACTTTTGGTGTCTGGATTTGCAACTTCAGGGTGTTGCTTATGGTTGTGTCAGCATGTCTAGGGGTGCTGGATGGCCAACACAGCATCTCCCATTAAGGGTGTGGATTGCTTCATGTAATTGGGTCATCCACCCCTACATTGGCCCTAGGAGCTGTGGCAGTTCCTGGCTTAGAGGACTTGTGGAGAGCTTGCTACACTGCTAGAGAAATGCTTGCCATTTGGTCAGGGTCATCATCTGTGCTGCTGAGCTGTGAGACCTGTAAGAGAGTCATTGATCCGTCCTCCTAGGGGCAGTGCAGTGCAGTCATCAGAACTTGTCTGGTGATTGGTTTTGTTGCCAAAGAAGTTTGGCATACTGTGTTGTCCTGCTGTTCAGTGGGACTGTAATGGGTATCCAGGCCTGTCCAGGTCTGTGACCAAAAGCCAACAGACTGTTGAGCTTTCTCCTGCTGCTATCAAAACCACCAACTATCAAAAGCATGTCCCTTCTAGGTAACATGCATATCCAACTCACAGGGAAGGGATTGGTTTAAAATGCCCAATGCCTGGATGATACCCATAGTGCTTCTGGCACCACTGAATGCTTGTCTCTGTGCAGTTTTGACAGGATACCCCCTTGGTCAATCTATA